>NC_092730.1:3788076-3890576 GCF_047496885.1 Scyliorhinus torazame | reverse complement strand
TCTCTCTCTGTGTCTCGGTCTCCCTGTGTCTCGGTCTGTGTCTCGGTCTCTCTCTGTGTCTCGGTCTCTCTCTGTGTCTCGGTCTCTCTGTATCTCGGGCTCCCTGTATCTCGGTCTCCCTGTGTCTCGGTCTCTCTGTGTCTCGGTCTCCCTGTGTCTCGGTCTCTCTGTGTCTCGGTCTCTCTGTGTCTCGGTCTCTCTGTGTCTCTCTCTCTGTGTCTCGGTCTCTCTGTGTCTCTCTCTGTGTCTCGGTCTCTCTCTGTGTCTCGGTCTCTCTGTATCTCGGGCTCCCTGTGTCTCGGTCTCTCTGTGTCTCGGTCTCTCTGTGTCTCGGTCTCTCTGTGTCTCGGTCTCTCTGTGTCTCTCTCTCTGTGTCTCGGTCTCTCTGTGTCTCTCTCTCTGTGTCTCGGTCTCTCTGTGTCTCGGTCTCTCTGTGTCTCGGTCTCCCTGTGTCTCGGTCTCTCTGTGTCTCGGTCTCTCTGTGTCTCGGTCTCTCTTGTCTCTCTCTCTCTGTGTCTCTCTCTCTGTGTCTCGGTCTCTCTGTGTCTCGGTCTCTCTTGTCTCTCTCTCTCTGTGTCTCTCTCTCTGTGTCTCTGTCTCTCTGTGTCTCGGTCTCTCTGTGTGTCTCTCTCTCTCTGTGTCTCGGTCTCTCTGTGTCTCGGTCTCTCTGTGTCTCTCTCTCTGTGTCTCTGTCTCTCTGTGTCTCTGTCTCTCTGTGTCTCGGTCTCTCTGTGTCTCTGTCTCTCTGTGTCTCGGTCTCTCTTGTCTCTCTCTCTGTGTCTCTCTCTCTCTCTCTCTCTCTCTCTGTCTCTCTCTCTCTGTCTCGGTCTCTCTGTGTCTCTCTCTCTCTCTCTCTCTCTCTCTGTCTCTCTCTCTCTGTCTCGGTCTCTCTGTGTCTCGGTCTCTCTTGTCTCTCTCTCTGTGTCTCTCTCTCTCTCTGTCTCGGTCTCTCTGTGTCTCTCTCTCTGAATCTCGGTCTCTCTGTGTCTCGGTCTCTCTGTGTCTCGGTCTCTCTGTGTCTCGGTCTCTCCCTCTGTGTCACGGTCTCTCTGTGTCTATCTCTCTCTGTGTCTCGGTCTCTCTTGTCTCTCTCTCTCTGTGTCTCTCTCTGTGTCTCTCTGTGTCTCGGTCTCTCTTGTCTCTCTCTCTGTGTGTCTCTCTCTCTCTGTCTCGGTCTCTCTGTGTCTCTCTCTCTCTCTCTCTCTCTCTCTGTCTCTCTCTCTCTGTCTCGGTCTCTCTGTGTCTCGGTCTCTCTTGTCTCTCTCTCTGTGTCTCTCTCTCTCTCTGTCTCGGTCTCTCTGTGTCTCTCTCTCTGAATCTCGGTCTCTCTGTGTCTCGGTCTCTCTGTGTCTCGGTCTCTCTGTGTCTCGGTCTCTCCCTCTGTGTCACGGTCTCTCTGTGTCTATCTCTCTCTGTGTCTCGGTCTCTCTTGTCTCTCTCTCTCTGTGTCTCTCTCTGTGTCTCTCTGTGTCTCGGTCTCTCTGTGTCTCTCTCTCTCTGTCTCGGTCTCGCTGTGTCTCGGTCTCTCTGTGTGTCTCTCTCTCTGTCTCTCTCTCTCTCTCTCTCTTTGTGTCTCGGTCTCACTGTGTGTCTCTCTCTGTGTCTCTCTCTCTCTCTGTGTCTCGGTCTCTCTGTGTCTCGGTCTCTCTGTGTCTCGGTCTCTCTGTGTCTCGGTCTCTCTGTGTCTCTCTCTCTCTGTGTCTCGGTCTCGCTGTGTCTCTGTGTCTCGGTCTCTCTCTGTGTCTCGGTCTCTCTGTGTCTCTCTCTCTCTGTCTCTCTGTGTCCCGGTCTCTCTGTGTCCCTGTCTCTCTGTGTCTCGGTCTCTCTGTGTCTCGGTCTCTCTGTGTCTCGGTCTCTGTGTCCCGGTCTCTCTGTGTCCCGGTCTCTCTGTGTCCCGGTCTCGCTGTGTCTCGGTCTCGCTGTGTCTCTGTGTCTCGGTCTCTCTGTGTCTCGGTCTCTCTGTGTCTCGGTCTCTCTGTGTCTCTGTCTCTGTCTCTCTGTGTCTCGGTCTCTCTGTGTCTCGGTCTCTCTGTGTCTCTCTCTCTCTCTGTCTCGGTCTCTCTGTGTCTCGGTCTCTCTGTGTCTCTCTCTCTCTGTCTCTGTCTCTCTGTGTCTCTGTCTCTCTGTGTGTCTCTCTCTCTCTGTGTCTCGGTCTCTCTTGTCTCTCTCTCTGTGTCTCGGTCTCTCTGTGTCTCTCTCTCTCTGTGTCTCTCTCTCTCTGTGTCTCGGTCTCTCTCTGTGTCTCTCTCTCTCTGTGTCTCGGTCTCTCTGTGTCTCGGTCTCTCTGTGTCTCGGTCTCTCTGTGTCTCTGTGTCTCTCTCTCTCTGTGTCTCTCGCTGTTTGTCTCTCTCTCTGTGTCTCTGTCTCTCTGTGTCTCGGTGTCTCGGTCTCTCTGTGTCTCTCTGTGTCTCGGTCTCTCTGTGTCTCTGTGTCTCTCTCTCTCTGTGTCTCTCGCTGTTTGTCTCTCTCTCTGTGTCTCTGTCTCTCTCTGTGTCTCTCTGTGTCTCGGTCTCTCTGTGTCTCTCTGTGTCTCGGTGTCTCGGTCTCTCTGTGTCTCTCTGTGTCTCGGTCTCCCTGTGTCTCGGGCTCTCTGTGTCTCGGTCTCTCTGTGTCTCGGTCTCTCTGTGTCTCTCTCTCTGTGTCTCGGTCTCTCTCTGTGTCTCGGTCTCCCTGTGTCTCGGTCTCTCTCTGTGTCTCGGTCTCTCTGTATCTCGGGCTCTCTGTGTCTCGGTCTCTCTGTGTCTCTGTCTCTCTGTGTCTCTCTCTCTGTGTCTCGGTCTCTCTGTGTCTCTCTCTCTGTGTCTCGGGCTCCCTGTGTCTCGGTCTCTCTCTGTCTCGGTCTCTCTGTGTCTCGGTCTCTCTGTGTCTCGGTCTCTCTGTGTCTCGGTCTCTCTGTGTCTCTCTCTCTGTGTCTCGGTCTCTCTGTGTCTCTCTCTCTGTGTCTCGGTCTCTCTGTGTCTCGGTCTCTCTGTGTCTCGGTCTCGGTCTCTCTGTGTCTCGGTCTCTCTGTGTCTCGGTCTCCCTGTGTCTCGGTCTCTCTGTGTCTCTCTCTCTGTGTCTCGGTCTCTCTGTGTCTCTCTCTCTCTGTCTCGGTCTCTCTGTGTCTCGGTCTGTCTGTGTCTCGGTCTCACTGTGTCTCTCTCTCTGTGTCTCGGTCTCTCTGTGTCTCGGTCTCTCTGTGTCTCGGTCTCTCTGTGTCTCGGTCTCTCTGTGTCTCGGTCTCTCTGTGTCTCGGTCTCTCTGTGTCTCTCTCTCTCTGTGTCTCGGTCTCGGTCTCTCTGTGTCTCGGTCTCTCTGTGTCTCGGTCTCGGTCTCTCTGTGTCGCTCTCTCTGTGTCTCGGTCTCTCTGTGTCTCGGTCTCTCTGTGTCTCGGTCTCTCTATGTCCCGGTCTCTCTGTGTCTCGGTCTCTCTGTGTCTCGGTCTCTCTGTGTCTCGGTCTCTCTGTGTCTCGGTCTGTCTGTGTCTCGGTCTCACTGTGTCTCGGTCTCTCTGTGTGTCTCTCTCTCTGTGTCTCTGTGTCTCGGTCTCTCTGTGTCATTGTCTCTCTGTGTCTCGGTCTCGCTGTCTCTCTGTGTCTCGATCTCTCTGTGTTTCGGTCTCTCTGTGTCTCTGTGTCTTGGTCTCGGTCTCTCTGTGTTTCTCTCTCTGTGTCTCGGTCTCTCTGTGTCTCTGTCTCTCTGTGTCTCGGTCTGTCTGTGTCTCGGTCTCACTGTGTCTCGGTCTCTCTGTGTGTCTCTCTCTCTGTGTCTCGGTCTGTCTCTGTGTCTCGGTCTGTCTCTGTGTCTCGGTCTCTCTCTGTGTCTCGGTCTCTCTCTGTGTCTCGGTCTCTCTGTGTCTCGGTCTCTCGGTGTCTCTCTCTCTGTGTCTCGGTCTGTCTCTGTGTCTCGGTCTGTCTCTGTGTCTCGGTCTGTCTCTGTGTCTCGGTCTGTCTCTGTGTCTCGGTCTCTCTCTGTGTCTCGGTCTCTCTCTGTGTCTCGGTCTCTCTGTGTCTCTCTCTCTGTGTCTCGGTCTCTGAGTGTGTGTGTCTCTCTCTCTGTCTGTCTGTCTCTCTCTGTCTGTCTCTCTGTCTCTCTCTCTCTGACTCTCTCTCTCTGACACTGTCTCTCTATGTCTCTCTTTCTCTCTCTCTGTCTCTCCCTCTGTCTCTCTCTCTCTGACTCTGTCTCTCTCTCTGTCTCTCACTCTCTCTGTCTCTCTCTCTCTCTGTCTCGATCTCTCTCTGACTCTTTCTCTCACTCTCTCTCTCTGACTCTGTCTCTCTTTCTCTCTCTGTCTCTCTCTCTGACTCTGTCTCTCTTTCTCTCTCTGACTCTGTCTCTCTCTTTCTCTCACTCTCTCTCTGACTCTGTCTCTCTTTCTCTCACTGTCTGTGTCTCTCTCTCTCTCTCTCTGACTCTTTCTCTCACTCTCTCTCTCTGACTCTGTCTCTCTTTCTCTCTCTGTCTCTCTCTCTGACTCTGTCTCTCTCTCTCTCTCTGTCTCTCTCTCTCTCTCTGTGCCTCTCACTCTCTCTCTGACTCTGTCTCTCTCTCTCTCACAGGATGCAGGAGAAGCTTCCAGGGATTAAACGACGGAGCGAGTAACAGCCACTGATCCGTGTTCCATGGCCTCCTGCTCACCGCCGCTACTAAACTATAATCCTTTGTGTATTGGAATGAAAAGTTCATCGTCCGTCTGCTTGAAGCTGCTTTCCACTGAACCTGCTCGAGTGGGCTGCTACTGGGATTCTGCTGTGCACTGCTGTCTCTCCTGCTCCCTCCACTGCCCCCCATCACCGCACCCCCAAACTGCATCTGGGACAGCCAGGGGGGTGCGGCTGGTCGGTGCATTTTATGCAGTTGTTGATTCACTGGCTTAGGACAAACTCCTTTCACCCGTTCCAATCAGATTATAAATATATTTATTTTTGGTTTGTCCTCTGAAACAAACTGTCTGTAACCTGCTGTAGAATTTCCAAAACGACGCGAAGGGGAGAGGGCGGGAAAGGAAGAATGTGAGATCATGTTTGCAATTTAACTTGTTTGTGAAAGTGTGTTATTTAGCAGATCACTAATCTTTCTGAAGCTGGGAGAGAGGGGTGGGAAATAGACAAGGCGTGTGTGCACGTATGCTTGTGTGTCTGTGTGCACGTGTGTGTGTACACGTATGCTTGTGTCCGTATGCAGTGTGCATGTATGCTTGTGTGCGTGTGCACATATGCTTTGTGTGTGTGCACGTATGCTTGTGTGTCTGTGTGCACGTGTGTATGTGTGCACGTGTGTGTGTGCACGTATGCTTGTGTGTCTGTGTGCACGTGTGTGTGTACACGTATGCTTGTGTCTGTATGCAGTGTGCATGTATGCTTGTGTGCGTGTGCACGTATGCTTGTGTGTGCGTGTGCATGTATGCTTGTGTGTGCACATGCTTGTGCATGTATGTTTGTGCATGTGTGTACGTATGTTTGCGTGTGGGAATGTATGCTTGTGTGTGCACGTGCCCATGTTTGTGTATGTGTATGTGTGTACATGTGTGTGGGTGACACTAAAGCTCTTTTCCTTCAGTCTCAGTAAGACACGGTGGGTTTGTGGAAATAAATGTAATCCTCTTCCCACTTGCTCCTGCCGCCCCCCCGGGGCTGGAACCTGTTTCAGAGAGCACGAAGCTGCCTGATATTCCGGCTGAAGTACTGCGGACGCAAGGCCACAGGTTCTCGCAGACGGTCCAGCAAGGACCACCGAGGCTGGCATCCATTCCGCTTTGACACCCTTCTGCTGGCATATTCCTTAATATTCACAAGCCACAAGTTGGGTTCGCCAGACAAGTAATGAAACTTTAAAATGCAGCAGCCTTGATGCTCCCCTCTGCAGATTGGTTCATTTTCAGGTTCAGCTATAATGCTGTTAATTTTTAAAAGTTGGGGTTTGTGAGTGTGTGAGGACGGGGCACAGACGTGCAGGAATCGGCCATCGTGCCCTTCGTGACAGGGTCCACCTTGTGAAACTTGTCTCGGGACACTCCCCTTTGTGACCAGGGGGAAAGGCAAAGAAATCGAGGTTTCCGCCTGATGCTTTGTATCCACTGACCTCCGTCGATCCCGGCAGCTTCCTGCTGTCTACGGTCCGTCTCTCCCCTGATCTGAGTGTGTCCATTTGGTCGGCTGTCGCACCGGGCAGGAGGCTCCAGTCATCACCCTCTCTTGGCCGCGTCACCTCATGGACTCACACCGGGTTGGCTGCCTGGAACCTGCAGCCATACCTCCCCGTCCGTCTACCCCCCCCCCCCCCGAATCCACGACTCTCCTCCCCAGGACGGTCAGGAAGCAGGAATCATGTGTAGCTTTCATTCCTTGTTAGTGTTTCCATGTTTTTTTTATATTGGAGCAAATTCTGTGATTAAGAGGGAGAATGTAAAGTTGGAGGGGCGGGCGTGCGAGTGTATAACCACGGGCTGAGAGTTCTGTGTGTGTGGACAAGTAGAGGGAGCAGCTGAGAATTAGACCATTCCTGCAACAATATTACTGTGACGTTGATAATTAAATGACATCTTTATTGTTTACATGGTGTCCTGGGAGTGTGTTGGTGTGATTTAAGTACCTATCTTGTGAAGGACGGTCCTTTTAATAATAATCTTTGCCACAAGTAGGCTTCCATTAACACTGCGATGAAGTTCCTGTGAAAAGCCCCTAGTCGCCACATTCTGGCGCCTGTTCAGGTACACAGCGGGAGAATTCAGAATGTCCAATTCACCCAACAAGCACTTTCGAGACTTGTGGGAGGAAACCGGGGCACCCGGAGGAAACCCACGCAGACACGGGGACAGTGACCCAGGGCCGGGATCGAACCCGGGTCCTCGGTGAGATTCGGGTGTTGTCGGAGTTGCACTCGCCCAGGCAAGTGGGGAGGCACTGATTTGTGCCTTGTAGATGCTGGACTAGCTTTGCGGGGTTCAGGTGAGTCGCTCGCCGCAGGATTCCCAGACTCTGACCTGCTCTGGTAGCCACAGTATTTAAATGCACAGCATCATCTCGGTAAGGGGTAGATGTGGGCAAAACAGCCCTTTGACCCTGCTGTCATTCAATAACACAGCACTGTGAACCTGCTGTCATTCAATAACACAGCCCTGTGAACCTGCTGTCATTCAATAGCACAGCCCTGTGAACCTGCTGTCATTCAATAACACAGCCCTTTGACCCTGCTGTCATTCAATAACACAGCCCTTTGACCCTGCTGTCATTCAATAACACAGCCCTTTGACCCTGCTGTCATTCAATAACACAGCCCTTTGACCCTGCTGTCATTCAATAACACTGCCCCTTGAACCTGCTGTCATTCAATAACACAGCCCTGTGAACCTGCTGTCATTCAATAACACAGCCTTTTGAACCTGCTGTCATTCAATAACACAGCCCTGTGAACCTGCTGTCATTCAATAACACAGCCCTGTGACCCTGCTGTCATTCAATAACACAGCCCTTTGAACCTGCTGTCGTTCAATAACACAGCCCTGTGAACCTGCTGTCATTCAATAACACAGCCCTGTGAACCTGCTGTCATTCAATAACACAGCCCTGTGAACCTGCTGTCATTCACTATCACAGCCCTTTGAACCTGCTGTCAATCAATAACATAACCCTTTGAACCTGTTGTCATTCAATAACACAGCCCTGTTAACCTGCTGTCATTCAATAACACAGCCCTTTGAACCTGCTGTCATTCAATAACACAGCCCTGTGAACCTGCTGTCATTCAATAACACAGCCCTTTGAACCTGCTGTCATTCAATAACACAGCCCTTTGAACCTGCTGTCATTCAATAACACAGCCCGTTGAACCTGCTGTCATTCAATAACACAGCCCTTTGAACCTGCTGTCATTCAATAACACAGCCCTGTGAACCTGCTGTCATTCAATAACACAGCCCCTTGAACCTGCTGTCGTTCAATAACACAGCCCGGTGAACCTGCTGTCATTCAATAACACAGCCCTTTGAACCTGCTGTCATTCAATAACACAGCCTTTTGAACCTGCTGTCATTCTCTAACACAGCCCTGTGACCCTGCTGTCATTCAATAACACAGCCCTTTGAACCTGCTGTCATTCAATAACACAGCCCTGTGAACCTGCTGTCATTCAATAACACAGCCCTTTGAACCTGCTGTCATTCAATAACACAGCCCCTTGAACCTGCTGTCATTCAATAACACAGCCCTTTGACCCTGCTGTCATTCAATAACACAGCCCTGTGACCCTGCTGTCATTCAATAACACAGCCCTGTGAACCTGCTGTCATTCAATAACACAGCCCTTTGAACCTGCTGTCATTCAATAACACAGCCCAGTGAACCTGCTGTCATTCAATAACACAGCCCTTTGAACCTGCTGTCATTCAATAACACAGCCCTTTGAACCTGCTGTCATTCAATAACACAGCCCTTTGAACCTGCTGTCATTCAATAACACAGCCCTTTGAACCTGCTGTCATTCAATAACAGAGCCCTGTGAACCTGCTGTCATTCAATAACACAGCCCTGTGAACCTGCTGTCATTCAATAACACAGCCCTGTGAACCTGCTGTCATTCAATAACACAGCCCTTTGAACCTGCTGTCATTCAATAACACAGCCCTGTGAACCTGCTGTCATTCAATAACAGCCCTGTGAACCTGCTGTCATTCAATAACACAGACCTTCGAACCTGCTGTCATTCAATAACACAGCCCTTTGAACCTGCTGTCATTCAATAACACAGCCCTGTGAACCTGCTGTCATTCAATAACACAGCCCTGTGAACCTGCTGTCATTCACTATCACAGCCCTTTGAACCTGCTGTCAATCAATAACATAACCCTGTGACCCTGCTGTCATTCAATAACACAGACCTTCGAACCTGCTGTCATTCAATAACACAGCCCTGTGAACCTGCTGTCATTCAATAACACAGCCCTTTGAACCTGCTGTCATTCAATAACACAGCCCTTTGAACCTGCTGTCATTCAATAACACAGGCTTTTGAACCTGCTGTCATTCACTAACACAGCTCTGTGAACCTGCTGTCATTCAATAACACAGCCCTGTGAACCTGCTGTCATTCAATAACACAGCCCTGTGAACCTGCTGTCATTCAATAACACAGCCCTGTGAACCTGCTGTCATTCAATAACACAGCCCTTTGAACCTGCTGTCATTCAATAACACAGCCCTTTGAACCTGCTGTCATTCAATAACAGCCCTGTGAACCTGCTGTCATTCAATAACACAGCCCTTTGAACTTGCTGTCATTCAATAACACAGCCCTTTGAACCTGCTGTCATTCACTAACACAGCCCTTTGAACCTGCTGTCATTCAATAACACAGCCCTTTGAACTTGCTGTCATTCAATAACACAGCCCTGTGAACCTGCTGTCATTCAATAACACAGCCCTTTGAACCTGCTGTCATTCAATAACACAGCCCTGTGAACCTGCTGTCATTCAATAACACAGCCCTTTGAACCTGCTGTCATTCAATAACACAGCCCTTTGAACCTGCTGTCATTCAATAACACAGCCCCTTGAACCTGCTGTCATTCAATAACACAGCCCCTTGAACCTGCTGTCATTCAATAACACAGCCCTGTGAACCTGCTGTCATTCAATAACACAGCACTTTGAACCTGCTGTCATTCAATAACACAGCCCTTTGAACCTGCTGTCATTCAATAACACAGCACTTTGAACCTGCTGTCATTCAATAACACAGCCCTTTGAACCTGCTGTCATTCAATAACACAGCCCTTTGAACCTGCTGTCATTCAATAACACAGCCCTTTGAACCTGCTGTCATTCAATAACACAGCCCTGTGACCCTGCTGTCATTCAATAACACAGCCCTGTGACCCTGCTGTCATTCAATAACACAGCCCTTTGAACCTGCTGTCATTCAATAACACAGCCCTTTGAACCTGCTGTCATTCAATAACACAGCCCTGTGAACCTGCTGTCATTCAATAACACAGCCCTTTGAACCTGCTGTCATTCAATAACACAGCCCTGTGAACCTGCTGTCATTCAATAACACAGCCCTTTGAACCTGCTGTCATTCAATAACACAGCCCTTTGAACCTGCTGTCATTCAATAACACAGCCCTGTGAACCTGCTGTCATTCAATAACACAGCCCCTTGAACCTGCTGTCATTCAATAACACAGCCTTTTGACCCTGCTGTCATTCAATAACACAGCCATTTGAACCTGCTGTCATTCAATAACACAGCCCTGTGAACCTGCTGTCATTCAATAACACAGCCCTTTGAACCTGCTGTCATTCAATAACACAGCCCCTTGAACCTGCTGTCATTCAATAACACAGCCTTTTGACCCTGCTGTCATTCAATAACACAGCCATTTGAACCTGCTGTCATTCAATAACACAGCCCGTTGACCCTGCTGTCATTCAATAACACAGCCCCTTGAACCTGCTGTCATTCAATAACACAGCCCTGTGAACCTGCTGTCATTCAATAACACAGCCCTGTGAACCTGCTGTCATTCAATAACACAGCCCTGTGACCCTGCTGTCATTCAATAACACAGCCCTTTGAACCTGCTGTCATTCAATAACACAGCCCTTTGAACCTGCTGTCATTCAATAACACAGCCCTGTGAACATGCTGTCATTCAATAACACAGCGCTGTGAACCAGCTGTCATTCAATAACACAGCCCTTTGAACCTGCTGTCATTCAATAACACAGCCCTGTGAACTTGCTGTCATTCAATAACACAGCCCTGTGAACCTGCTGTCATTCAATAACAACACTTTGAACCTGCTGTCATTCAATAACACAGCCCTGTGAACCTGCTGTCATTCAATAACACAGCCCTTTGAACCTGCTGTCATTCAATAACATAACCCTTTGACCCTGCTGTCATTCACTAACGCAGCCCCTTGACCCTGCTGTCATTCAATAAAACAGCACTTTGACCCTGCTGTCATTCAATAACACAGCCCTTTGAACCTGCTGTCATTCAATAACACAGCCCTTTGAACCTGTGTCATTCAATAACACAGCCCTTTGAACCTGCTGTCATTCAATAACACAGCCCTTTGACCCTGCTGTCATTCAATAACACAGCCCTTTGAACCTGCTGTCATTCAATAACACAGCCCTTTGAACCTGCTGTCATTCAATAACACAGCCCTTTGAACCTGCTGTCATTCAATAACACAGCCCTGTGAACCTGCTGTCATTCAATAACACAGCCCTTTGAACCTGCTGTCATTCAATAACACAGCCCTGTGAACCTGCTGTCATTCAATAACACAGCCCTTTGAACCTGCTGTCATTCAATAACACAGCCCTGTGAACCTGCTGTCATTCAATAACACAGCCCTTTGAACCTGCTGTCATTCAATAACACAGCCCTTTGAACCTGCTGTCATTCAATAACACAGCCCTGTGAACCTGCTGTCATTCAATAACACAGCCCTTTGAACCTGCTGTCATTCAATAACACAGCCCTTTGAACCTGCTGTCATTCAATAACACAGCCCTGTGACCCTGCTGTCATTCAATAACACAGCCCTGTGAACCTGCTGTCATTCAATAACACAGCCCTTTGAACCTGCTGTCATTCAATAACACAGCCCTGTGAACCTGCTGTCATTCAATAACACAGCCCTTTGAACCTGCTGTCATTCAATAACACAGCCCTTTGAACCTGCTGTCATTCAATAACACAGCCCTTTGAACCTGCTGTCATTCAATAACACAGCCCTGTGAACCTGCTGTCATTCAATAACACAGCCCTTTGAACCTGCTGTCATTCAATAACACAGCCCTTTGAACCTGCTGTCATTCAATAACACAGCCCTTTGAACCTGCTGTCATTCAATAACACAGCCCTGTGAACCTGCTGTCATTCAATAACACAGCCCTTTGAACCTGCTGTCATTCAATAACACAGCCCTTTGAACCTGCTGTCATTCAATAACACAGCCCTTTGAACCTGCTGTCATTCAATAACACAGCCCTGTGAACCTGCTGTCATTCAATAACACAGCCCTGTGAACCTGCTGTCATTCAATAACACAGCCGTGTGAACCTGCTGTCATTCAATAACACAGCCCTGTGAACCTGCTGTCATTCAATAACACAGCCCTGTGAACCTGCTGTCATTCAATAACACAGCCCTTTGAACCTGCTGTCATTCAATAACACAGCCCTGTGAACCTGCTGTCATTCAATAAAACAGCACTTTGACCCTGCTGTCATTCAATAACACAGCCCTTTGAACCTGCTGTCATTCAATAACACAGCCCTTTGAACCTGCTGTCATTCAATAACACAGCCCTTTGAACCTGCTGTCATTCAATAACACAGCCCATTGAACCTGCTGTCATTCAATAACACAGCCCCTTGAACCTGCTGTCATTCAATAACACAGCCCCGTGAACCTGCTGTCATTCAATAACACAGCCCTTTGAACCTGCTGTCATTCAATAACACAGCCCTTTGAACCTGCTGTCATTCAATAACACAGCCCTGTGAACCTGCTGTCATTCACTAACACAGCCCTGTGAACCTGCTGTCATTTAATAACACAGCCCTGTGAACCTGCTGTCATTCAATAACACAGCCCTGTGAACCTGCTGTCATTCAATAACACAGCCCTGTGAACCTGCTGTCATTCAATAACACAGCCTTTTGAACCTGCTGTCATTCACTAACACAGCCCTTTGAACCTGCTGTCATTCAATAACACAGCCCTGTGAACCTGCTGTCATTCAATAACACAGCCCTGTGAACCTGCTGTCATTCAATAACACAGCCCTGTGAACCTGCTGTCATTCAACAACACAGCCCTTTGAACCTGCTGTCATTCAATAACACAGCCTTTTGAACCTGCTGTCATTCACTAACACAGCCCTTTGAACCTGCTGTCATTCAATAACACAGCCCTGTGAACCTGCTGTCATTCAATAACACAGCCTTTTGAACCTGCTGTCATTCACTAACACAGCCCTTTGAACCTGCTGTCATTCAATAACACAGCCCTTTGAACCTGCTGTCATTCAATAACACGGCCCTTTGAACCTGCTGTCATTCAATAACACAGCCCTGTGAACCTGCTGTCATTCAATAACACAGCCCTGTGAACCTGCTGTCATTCAATAACACAGCCCTGTGAACCTGCTGTCATTCAATAACACAGCCCTTTGAACCTGCTGTCATTCAATAACACTGCCCTTTGAACCTGCTGTCATTCAATAACACAGCCCTGTGAACCTGCTGTCATTCAATAACACAGCCCTGTGAACCTGCTGTCATTCAATAACACAGCCCTTTGAACCTGCTGTCATTCAATAACACAGCCCTGTGAACCTGCTGTCATTCAACAACAGAGCCCTTTGAACCTGCTGTCATTCAATAACACAGCCCTGTGAACCTGTTGTCATTCAATAACACAGCCCTGTGAACCTGCTGTCATTCAATAACACAGCCCTTTGACCCTGCTGTCATTCAATAACACAGCCCTTTGAACCTGCTGTCATTCAATAACACAGGCTTTTGAACCTGCTGTCATTCACTAACACAGCTCTGTGAACCTGCTGTCATTCAATAACACAGCCCTGTGACCCTGCTGTCATTCAATAACACAGACCTTCGAACCTGCTGTCATTCAATAACACAGCCCTTTGAACCTGCTGTCATTCAATAACACAGGCTTTTGAACCTGCTGTCATTCACTAACACAGCTCTGTGAACCTGCTGTCATTCAATAACACAGCCCTGTGAACCTGCTGTCATTCAATAACACAGCCCTGTGAACCTGCTGTCATTCAATAACACAGCCCTGTGAACCTGCTGTCATTCAATAACACAGCCCTTTGAACCTGCTGTCATTCAATAACAGCCCTGTGAACCTGCTGTCATTCAATAACACAGCTCTTTGAACTTGCTGTCATTCAATAACACAGCCCTTTGAACCTGCTGTCATTCACTAACACAGCCCTTTGAACCTGCTGTCATTCAATAACACAGCCCTTTGAACTTGCTGTCATTCAATAACACAGCCCTGTGAACCTGCTGTCATTCAATAACACAGCCCTTTGAACCTGCTGTCATTCAATAATACAGCCCTGTGAACCTGCTGTCATTCAATAACACAGCCCTTTGAACCTGCAGTCATTCAATAACACAGCCCTTTGAACCTGCTGTCATTCAATAACACAGCCCCTTGAACCTGCTGTCATTCAATAACACAGCCCCTTGAACCTGCTGTCATTCAATAACACAGCCCTGTGAACCTGCTGTCATTCAATAACACAGCCCTTTGAACCTGCTGTCATTCAATAACACAGCCCTTTGAACCTGCTGTCATTCAATAACACAGCCCTTTGAAACTGCTGTCATTCAATAACACAGCCCTTTGAATCTGCTGTCATTCAATAACACAGCCCGTTGAACCTGCTGTCATTCAATAACACAGCCCTGTGAACCTGCTGTCATTCAAAAACACAGCCCTGTGAACCTGCTGTCATTCACTAACACAGCCCGTTGAACCTGCTGTCATACAATAACACAGCCCTGTGAACATGCTGTCATTCACTAACACAGCCCTGTGAACCTGCTGTCATTCAATAACACAGCCTTTTGAACCTGCTGTCATTCAATAACACAGCCTTTTGAACCTGCTGTCATTCAATAACACAGCCCCTTGAACCTGCTGTCATTCAATAACACAGCCCTTTGAACCTGCTGTCATTCAATAACACAGCCCTTTGAACCTGCTGTCATTCAATAACACAGCCCTTCGAACCTGCTGTCATTCAATAACACAGCCCCTTGAACCTGCTGTCATTCAATAACACAGCCCTTTGAACCTGCTGTCATTCAATAACACAGCCCTGTGAACCTGCTGTCATTCAATAACACAGCCCTGTGAACCTGCTGTCATTCAATAACACAGCCCTGTGAACCTGCTGTCATTCAATAACACAGCCCTGTGAACCTGCTGTCATTCAATAACACAGCCCTTTGAACCTGCTGTCATTCAATAACACAGCCTTTTGAACCTGCTGTCATCCAATAACACAGCCCCTTGAACCTGCTGTCATTCAATAACACAGCCCTGTGAACCTGCTGTCATTCAATAACACAGCCCTTTGAACCTCCTGTCATTCAATAACACAGCCCTGTGAACCTGCTGTCATTCAATAACACTGCCCTGTGAACCTGCTGTCATTCAATAACACAGCCCCTTGAACCTGCTGTCAATCAATAACACAGCCCTTTGAACCTGCTGTCATTCAATAACACAGCCCCTTGAACCTGCTGTCATTCAATAACACAGCCCCTTGAACCTGCTGTCATTCAATAATACAGCCCTTTGAACCTGCTGTCATTCAATAACACAGCCCTGTGAACCTGCTGTCATTCAATAACACAGCCCTGTGAACCTGCTGTCATTCAATAACACAGCCCTGTGAACCTGCTGTCATTCAATAACACAGCCCTTTGAACCTGCTGTCATTCAATAACAGCTCTGTGAACCTGCTGTCATTCAATAACACAGCCCCTTGAACCTGCTGTCATTCAATAACACAGCCCTTTGAACCTGCTGTCATTCAATAACACAGCCCTTTGAACCTGCTGTCATTCAATAACACAGCCCTTTGAACCTGCTGTCATTCAATAACACAGCACTTTGAACCTGCTGTCATTCAATAACAGAGCCCTTTGAACCTGCTGTCATTCAATAACACAGCTCTGTGAACCTGCTGTCATTCAATAACACAGCCCTTTGAACCTGCTGTCATTCAATAATACAGCCCTTTGAACCTGCTGTCATTCAATAACACAGCCCTTTGAACCTGCTGTCATTCAATAACACAGCCCTGTGAACCTGCTGTCATTCAATAACAGCCCTGTGAACCTGCTGTCATTCAATAACACAGCCCTTTGAACCTGCTGTCATTCAATAACACAGCCCTGTGAACCTGCTGTCATTCAATAACACAGCCCTTTGAACCTGCTGTCATTCAATAACACAGCCCCTTGAACCTGCTGTCATTCAATAATACAGCCCTTTGAACCTGCTGTCATTCAATAACACAGCCCTTTGAACCTGCTGTCATTCAATAACACAGCCCTGTGAACCTGCTGTCATTCAATAACAGCCCTGTGAACCTGCTGTCATTCATTAACACAGCCCTTTGAACCTGCTGTCATTCAATAACACAGCCCTGTGAACCTGCTGTCATTCAATAACACAGCCCTTTGAACCTGCTGTCATTCAATAACACAGCCCTGTGAACCTGCTGTCATTCAATAACACAGCCCTGTGAACCTGCTGTCTTTCAATAACACAGCCCTTTGAACCTGCTGTCATTCAATAACACAGCCCTTTGAACCTGCTGTCATTCAATAACACAGCCCTGTGAACCTGCTGTCATTCAATAACAGCCCTGTGAACCTGCTGTCATTCAATAACACAGCCCTTTGAACCTGCTGTCATTCAATAACACAGCCCTGTGAACCTGCTGTCATTCACTAACACAGCCCTTTGAACCAGCTGTCATTCAATAACACAGCCCTGTGAACCTGCTGTCATTCAATAACACAGCCCTGTGAACCTGCTGTCATTCACTAACACAGCCCTTTGAACCTGCTGTCATTCAATAACACAGCCCTTCGAACCTGCTGTCATTCAATAACACAGCCCTGTGAACCTGCTGTCATTCAATAACACAGCCCTGTGAACCTGCTGTCATTCACTATCACAGCCCTTTGAACTTACTGTCATTCAATAAAACAGCCTTTTGAACCTGCTGTCATTCAATAACACAGCCCTTTGAACCTGCTGTCATTCAATAACACAGCGCTGTGAACCTGCTGTCATTCACTAACACAGCCCTGTGAACCTGCTGTCATTCACTATCACAGCCATTTGAACTTACTGTCATTCAATAACACAGCCCTTTGAACTTGCTGTCATTCAATAACACAGCCCTTTGAACCTGCTGTCATTCAATAACACAGCCCTGTGAACCTGCTGTCATTCACTAACACAGCCCTTTGAACCTGCTGTCATTCAATAACACAGCCTTTTGAACCTGCTGTCATTCAATAACACAGCCCTTTGAACCTGCTGTCATTCAATAACACAGCCCTGTGAACCTGCTGTCATTCAATAACACAGCCCTGTGAACCTGCTGTCATTCAATAACACAGCCCTGTGAACCTGCTGTCATTCAATAACACAGCCCTTTGAAACTGCTGTCATTCAATAACACAGCCCTTTGAACCTGCTGTCATTCAATAACACAGCCCTGTGAACCTGCTGTTATTCAATAACACAGCCGTTTGAACCTGCTGTCATTCAATAACACAGCCCTTTGAACCTGCTGTCATTCAATAACACAGCCCTTTGAACCTGCTGTCATTCACTAACACAGCCCTGTGAACCTGCTGTCATTCAATAACACAAGCCTTTGAACCTGCTGTCATTCAATAACACAGCCCTTTGAACTTGCTGTCATTCAATAACACAGCCCTGTGAACCTGCTGTCATTCACTAACACAGCCCTTTGAACCTGCTGTCATTCAATAACACAGCCCTTTGAACCTGCTGTCATTCAATAACACAGCCCTTTGAACCAGCTGTCATTCACTAACACAGCCCTGTGAACCTGCTGTCATTCAATATCACAAGCCTTTGAACCTGCTGTCATTCAATAACACAGCCCTTTGAACTTGCTGTCATTCAATAAGACAGCCCTGTGAACCTGCTGTCATTCAATAACACAGCCCTTTGAACCAGCTGTCATTCAATAACACAGCCCTGTGAACCTGCTGTCATTCAATAACACAGCCCTGTGAACCTGCTGTCATTCACTAACACAGCCCTTTGAACCTGCTGTCATTCAATAACACAGCCCTTCGAACCTGCTGTCATTCAATAACACAGCCCTGTGAACCTGCTGTCATTCAATAACACAGCCCTGTGAACCTGCTGTCATTCACTATCACAGCCCTTTGAACTAACTGTCATTCAATAAAACAGCCTTTTGAACCTGCTGTCATTCAATAACACAGCCCTTTGAACCTGCTGTCATTCAATAACACAGCGCTGTGAACCTGCTGTCATTCACTAACACAGCCCTGTGAACCTGCTGTCATTCACTATCACAGCCATTTGAACTTACAGTCATTCAATAACACAGCCCTTTGAACTTGCTGTCATTCAATAACACAGCCCTTTGAACCTGCTGTCATTCAATAACACAGCCCTGTGAACCTGCTGTCATTCACTAACACAGCCCTTTGAACCTGCTGTCATTCAATAACACAGCCTTTTGAACCTGCTGTCATTCAATAACACAGCCCTTTGAACCTGCTGTCATTCAATAACACAGCCCTGTGAACCTGCTGTCATTCAATAACACAGCCCTGTGAACCTGCTGTCATTCAATAACACAGCCCTGTGAACCTGCTGTCATTCAATAACACAGCCCTTTGAAACTGCTGTCATTCAATAACACAGCCCTTTGAACCTGCTGTCATTCAATAACACAGCCCTGTGAACCTGCTGTTATTCAATAACACAGCTGTTTGAACCTGCTGTCATTCAATAACACAGCCCTTTGAACCTGCTGTCATTCAATAACACAGCCCTTTGAACCTGCTGTCATTCACTAACACAGCCCTGTGAACCTGCTGTCATTCAATAACACAAGCCTTTGAACCTGCTGTCATTCAATAACACAGCCCTTTGAACTTGCTGTCATTGAATAACACAGCCCTGTGAACCTGCTGTCATTCACTAACACAGCCCTTTGAACCTGCTGTCATTCAATAACACAGCCCTTTGAACCTGCTGTCATTCAATAACACAGCCCTTTGAACCTGCTGTCATTCACTAACACAGCCCTGTGAACCTGCTGTCATTCAATATCACAAGCCTTTGAACCTGCTGTCATTCAATAACACAGCCCTTTGAACTTGCTGTCATTCAATAAGACAGCCCTGTGAACCTGCTGTCATTCAATAACACAGCCCTTTGAACCTGCTGTCATTCAATAACACAGCCCTTTGAACCTGCTGTCATTCAATAACACAGCCCTTTGAACCTGCTGTCATTCAATAACACAGCCCTTTGAACCTGCTGTCATTCAATAACACAGCCCTTTGAACCTGCTGTCATTCACTAACACAGCCCTTTGAACCTGCTGTCATTCAATAACACAGCCCTGTGAACCTGCTGTCATTCACTATCACAGCCCTTTGAACTTACTGTCATTCAATAAAACAGCCTTTCGAACCTGCTGTCATTCAATAACACAGCCCTTTGAACCTGCTGTCATTCAATAACACAGCCCTTTGAACCTGCTGTCATTCAATAACACAGCCCTGTGAACCTGCTGTCATTCAATAACAGAGCCCTGTGAACCTGCTGTCATTCACTATCACAGCCCTTTGAACTTACTGTCATTCAATAAAACAGCCTTTCGAACATGCTGTCATTCAATAACACAGCCCTTTGAACCTGCTGTCATTCAATAACACAGCCCTGTGAACCTGCTGTCATTCACTAACACAGCCCTTTGAACCTGCTGTCATTCAATAACACAGCGCTGTGAACCTGCTGTCATTCACGAACACAGCCCTTTGAACTTGCTGTCATTCAATAACACAGCCCTTTGATCCTGCTGTCATTCAATAACACAGCCCTGTGAACCTGCTGTCATTCACTAACACAGCCCTTTGAACCTGCTGTCATTCAATAACATAACACTTTGAACCTGCTGTCATTCAATAACACAGCAGTGTGAACCTGTTGTCATTCAATAACACAGCCCTTTGAACCTGCTGTCATTCAATAACACAGCCCTGTGAACCTGCTGTCATTCAATAACACAGCCCTTTGAACCTGCTGTCATTCAATAACACAGCCCTTTGAACCTGCTGTCATTCAATAACACAGCCCTGTGAACCTGCTGTCATTCAATAACACAGCACTTTGAACCTGCTGTCATTCAATAACACAGCCCTTTGAACCTGCTGTCATTCAATAACACAGCCCTGTGAACCTGCTGTCATTCAATAACATAACACTTTGAACCTGCTGTCATTCAATAACACAGCAGTGTGAACCTGCTGTCATTCAATAACACAGCCCTGTGAACCTGCTGTCATTCAATAACACAGCCCTTTGAACCTGCTGTCATTCAATAACACAGCGCTTTGAACCGGCTGTCATTCAATAACACAGCCCTGTGAACCTGCTGTCATTCAATAACACAGCCCTGTGAACCTGCTGTCATTCAATAACATAACCCTTTGAACCTGCTGTCATTCAATAACACAGCCCTGTGAACCTGCTGTCATTCAATAACACAGCCCTGTGAACCTGCTGTCATTCAATAACACAGCCCTTTGAACCTGCTGTCATTCACTAACACAGCCCCTTGAACCTGCTGTCATTCAATAACACAGCCCTTTGACCCTGCTGTCATTCAATAACACAGC
Organism: Scyliorhinus torazame; assembly: GCF_047496885.1. Lineage (NCBI taxonomy): Eukaryota > Metazoa > Chordata > Chondrichthyes > Carcharhiniformes > Scyliorhinidae > Scyliorhinus > Scyliorhinus torazame. The sequence goes on along the minus strand of NC_092730.1, from coordinate 3,870,087 downwards.
CCTGTGAACCTGCTGTCATTCAATAACACAGCCCTTTGAACCTGCTGTCATTCAATAACACAGCCCTTTGAACCTGCTGTCATTCAATAACACAGCCCTTTGAACCTGCTGTCATTCAATAACACAGCCCTTTGAACCTGCTGTCATTCAATAACACAGCCCTTTGAACCTGCTGTCATTCAATAACACAGCCCTTTAAACCTGCTGTCATTCAATAACACAGCCTTTTGAACCTGCTGTCATTCAATAACACAGCCCTTTGAACCTGCTGTCATTCAATAACACAGCCCCTTGAACCTGCTGTAATTCAACAACACAGCCCCTTGAACCTGCTGTCATTCAATAACACAGCCCTGTGAACCTGCTGTCATTCAATAACACTGCCCTTTGAACCTGCTGTCATTCAATAACACAGCCCTGTGAAACTGCTGTCATTCAATAACACAGCCCCGTGAACCTGCTGTCATTCAATAACACAGCCCTTTGACCCTGCTGTCATTCAATAACACAGCCCTTTGAACCTGCTGTCATTCAATAACACAGCCTTTTGAACCTGCTGTCATTCAATAACACAGCCCTGTGAACCTGCTGTCATTCAATAACACAGCCCAGTGAACATGCTGTCATTCAATAACACAGCCCTTTGACCCTGCTGTCATTCAATAACACAGCCCTGTGAACCTGCTGTCATTCAATAACACTGCCCTTTGAACCTGCTGTCATTCAATAACACAGCCCTGTGAACCTGCTGTCATTCAATAACACAGCCCTGTGAACCTGCTGTCATTCAATAACACAGCCCTTTGAACCTGCTGTCATTCAATAACACTGCCCTTTGTACCTGCTGTCATTCAATAACACTGCCCTTTGAACCTGCTGTCATTCAATAACACAGCCCTGTGAACCTGCTGTCATTCAATAACACAGCCCTGTGAACCTGCTGTCATTCAAAAACACAGCCCTTTGTACCTGCTGTCATTCAATAACACTGCCCTTTGAACCTGCTGTCATTCAATAACACAGCCCTGTGAACCTGCTGTCATTCAATAACACAGCCCTGTGAACCTGCTGTCATTCAATAACACAGCCCTGTGAACCTGCTGTCATTCAATAACACAGCCCCTTGAACCTGCTGTCGTTCAATAACACAGCCCTGTGAACCTGCTGTCATTCACTAAAACAGCCCTTTGAACCTGCTGTCATTCAATAACACAGCCTTTTGAACCTGCTGTCATTCAATAACACAGCCCTTTGAACCTGCTGTCATTCAATAACACAGCCCTGTGACCCTGCTGTCATTCACTAACACAGCCCTTTGACCCTGCTGTCATTCAATAACACAGCCCTTTGAACCTGCTGTCATTCAATAACACAGCCCTGTGACCCTGCTGTCATTCACTAACACAGCCCTTTGACCCTGCTGTCATTCAATAACACAGCCCTGTGAACCTGCTGTCATTCAATAACACAGCCCTGTGAACCTGCTGTCGTTCATTAACACAGCCCCTTGAACCTGCTGTCGTTCAATAACACAGCCCTTTGAACCTGCTGTCATTCACTAAAACAGCCCTTTGAACCTGCTGTCATTCAATAACACAGCCCTTTGAACCTGCTGTCATTCAATAACACAGCCCTGTGACCCTGCTGTCATTCACTAACACAGCCCTTTGACCCTGCTGTCATTCAATAACACAGCCCTTTGAACCTGCTGTCATTCAATAACACAGCCCTGTGACCCTGCTGTCATTCACTAACACAGCCCTTTGACCCTGCTGTCATTCAATAACACAGCCCTGTGAACCTGCTGTCATTCAATAACACAGCCCTGTGAACCTGCTGTCGTTCATTAACACAGCCCCTTGAACCTGCTGTCGTTCAATAACACAGCCCTTTGAACCTGCTGTCATTCACTAAAACAGCCCTTTGAACCTGCTGTCATTCAATAACACAGCCTTTTGAACCTGCTGTCATTCAATAACACAGCCGTTTGAACCTGCTGTCATTCAATAACACAGCCCTGTGAACCTGCTGTCATTCACTAACACAGCCCTTTGAACCTGCTGTCATTCAATAACACAGCCCTTCGAACCTGCTGTCATTCAATAACACAGCCCTGTGAACCTGCTGTCATTCAATAACACAGCCCTGTGAACCTGCTGTCATTCACTATCACAGCCCTTTGAACTTACTGTCATTCAATAAAACAGCCTTTTGAACCTGCTGTCATTCAATAACACAGCCCTTTGAACCTGCTGTCATTCAATAACACAGCGCTGTGAACCTGCTGTCATTCACTAACACAGCCCTGTGAACCTGCTGTCATTCACTATCACAGCCATTTGAACTTACTGTCATTCAATAACACAGCCCTTTGAACTTGCTGTCATTCAATAACACAGCCCTTTGAACCTGCTGTCATTCAATAACACAGCCCTGTGAACCTGCTGTCATTCACTAACACAGCCCTTTGAACCTGCTGTCATTCAATAACACAGCCTTTTGAACCTGCTGTCATTCAATAACACAGCCCTTTGAACCTGCTGTCATTCAATAACACAGCCCTGTGAACCTGCTGTCATTCAATAACACAGCCCTGTGAACCTGCTGTCATTCAATAACACAGCCCTGTGAACCTGCTGTCATTCAATAACACAGCCCTTTGAAACTGCTGTCATTCAATAACACAGCCCTTTGAACCTGCTGTCATTCAATAACACAGCCCTGTGAACCTGCTGTTATTCAATAACACAGCCGTTTGAACCTGCTGTCATTCAATAACACAGCCCTTTGAACCTGCTGTCATTCAATAACACAGCCCTTTGAACCTGCTGTCATTCACTAACACAGCCCTGTGAACCTGCTGTCATTCAATAACACAAGCCTTTGAACCTGCTGTCATTCAATAACACAGCCCTTTGAACTTGCTGTCATTGAATAACACAGCCCTGTGAACCTGCTGTCATTCACTAACACAGCCCTTTGAACCTGCTGTCATTCAATAACACAGCCCTTTGAACCTGCTGTCATTCAATAACACAGCCCTTTGAACCTGCTGTCATTCACTAACACAGCCCTGTGAACCTGCTGTCATTCAATATCACAAGCCTTTGAACCTGCTGTCATTCAATAACACAGCCCTTTGAACTTGCTGTCATTCAATAAGACAGCCCTGTGAACCTGCTGTCATTCAATAACACAGCCCTTTGAACCAGCTGTCATTCAATAACACAGCCCTGTGAACCTGCTGTCATTCAATAACACAGCCCTGTGAACCTGCTGTCATTCACTAACACAGCCCTTTGAACCTGCTGTCATTCAATAACACAGCCCTTCGAACCTGCTGTCATTCAATAACACAGCCCTGTGAACCTGCTGTCATTCAATAACACAGCCCTGTGAACCTGCTGTCATTCACTATCACAGCCCTTTGAACTAACTGTCATTCAATAAAACAGCCTTTTGAACCTGCTGTCATTCAATAACACAGCCCTTTGAACCTGCTGTCATTCAATAACACAGCGCTGTGAACCTGCTGTCATTCACTAACACAGCCCTGTGAACCTGCTGTCATTCACTATCACAGCCATTTGAACTTACTGTCATTCAATAACACAGCCCTTTGAACTTGCTGTCATTCAATAACATAGCCCTTTGAACCTGCTGTCATTCAATAACACAGCCCTGTGAACCTGCTGTCATTCACTAACACAGCCCTTTGAACCTGCTGTCATTCAATAACACAGCCTTTTGAACCTGCTGTCATTCAATAACACAGCCCTTTGAACCTGCTGTCATTCAATAACACAGCCCTGTGAACCTGCTGTCATTCAATAACACAGCCCTGTGAACCTGCTGTCATTCAATAACACAGCCCTGTGACCCTGCTGTCATTCACTAACACAGCCCTTTGACCCTGCTGTCATTCAATAACACAGCCCTGTGAACCTGCTGTCATTCAATAACACAGCCCTGTGAACCTGCTGTCGTTCATTAACACAGCCCCTTGAACCTGCTGTCGTTCAATAACACAGCCCTTTGAACCTGCTGTCATTCACTAAAACAGCCCTTTGAACCTGCTGTCATTCAATAACACAGCCTTTTGAACCTGCTGTCATTCAATAACACAGCCCTTTGAACCTGCTGTCATTCAATAACACAGCCCTGTGAACCTGCTGTCATTCACTAACACAGCCCTTTGAACCTGCTGTCATTCAATAACACTGCCCTTTGAACCTGCTGTCATTCAATAACACTGCCCTTTGAACCTGCTGTCATTCAATAACACAGCCCTTTGAACCTGCTGACATTCAATAACACAGCCCTTTGAACCTGCTGTCATTCGATAACACAGCCCTTTGAACCTGCTGTCATTCAATAACACAGCCCTGTGAAACTGCTGTCATTCACTAACACAGCCCTGTGAAACTGCTGTCATTCAATAACACAGCCCTTTGAAACTGCTGTCATTCAATAACACAGCCCTTTGAACCTGCTGTCATTCAATAACACAGCCCTGTGAACCTGCTGTCATTCACTAACACAGCCCTTTGAACCTGCTGTCATTCAATAACACAGCCCTTCGAACCTGCTGTCATTCAATAACACAGCCCTGTGAACCTGCTGTCATTCAATAACACAGCCCTGTGAACCTGCTGTCATTCACTATCACAGCCCTTTGAACTTACTGTCATTCAATAAAACAGCCTTTTGAACCTGCTGTCATTCAATAACACAGCCCTTTGAACCTGCTGTCATTCAATAACACAGCGCTGTGAACCTGCTGTCATTCACTAACACAGCCCTGTGAACCTGCTGTCATTCACTATCACAGCCATTTGAACTTACTGTCATTCAATAACACAGCCCTTTGAACTTGCTGTCATTCAATAACACAGCCCTTTGAACCTGCTGTCATTCAATAACACAGCCCTGTGAACCTGCTGTCATTCACTAACACAGCCCTTTGAACCTGCTGTCATTCAATAACACAGCCTTTTGAACCTGCTGTCATTCAATAACACAGCCCTTTGAACCTGCTGTCATTCAATAACACAGCCCTGTGAACCTGCTGTCATTCAATAACACAGCCCTGTGAACCTGCTGTCATTCAATAACACAGCCCTGTGAACCTGCTGTCATTCAATAACACAGCCCTTTGAAACTGCTGTCATTCAATAACACAGCCCTTTGAACCTGCTGTCATTCAATAACACAGCCCTGTGAACCTGCTGTTATTCAATAACACAGCCGTTTGAACCTGCTGTCATTCAATAACACAGCCCTTTGAACCTGCTGTCATTCAATAACACAGCCCTTTGAACCTGCTGTCATTCACTAACACAGCCCTGTGAACCTGCTGTCATTCAATAACACAAGCCTTTGAACCTGCTGTCATTCAATAACACAGCCCTTTGAACTTGCTGTCATTCAATAACACAGCCCTGTGAACCTGCTGTCATTCACTAACACAGCCCTTTGAACCTGCTGTCATTCAATAACACAGCCCTTTGAACCTGCTGTCATTCAATAACACAGCCCTTTGAACCTGCTGTCATTCACTAACACAGCCCTGTGAACCTGCTGTCATTCAATATCACAAGCCTTTGAACCTGCTGTCATTCAATAACACAGCCCTTTGAACTTGCTGTCATTCAATAAGACAGCCCTGTGAACCTGCTGTCATTCAATAACACAGCCCTTTGAACCAGCTGTCATTCAATAACACAGCCCTGTGAACCTGCTGTCATTCAATAACACAGCCCTGTGAACCTGCTGTCATTCACTAACACAGCCCTTTGAACCTGCTGTCATTCAATAACACAGCCCTTCGAACCTGCTGTCATTCAATAACACAGCCCTGTGAACCTGCTGTCATTCAATAACACAGCCCTGTGAACCTGCTGTCATTCACTATCACAGCCCTTTGAACTAACTGTCATTCAATAAAACAGCCTTTTGAACCTGCTGTCATTCAATAACACAGCCCTTTGAACCTGCTGTCATTCAATAACACAGCGCTGTGAACCTGCTGTCATTCACTAACACAGCCCTGTGAACCTGCTGTCATTCACTATCACAGCCATTTGAACTTACTGTCATTCAATAACACAGCCCTTTGAACTTGCTGTCATTCAATAACACAGCCCTTTGAACCTGCTGTCATTCAATAACACAGCCCTGTGAACCTGCTGTCATTCACTAACACAGCCCTTTGAACCTGCTGTCATTCAATAACACAGCCTTTTGAACCTGCTGTCATTCAATAACACAGCCCTTTGAACCTGCTGTCATTCAATAACACAGCCCTGTGAACCTGCTGTCATTCAATAACACAGCCCTGTGAACCTGCTGTCATTCAATAACACAGCCCTGTGAACCTGCTGTCATTCAATAACACAGCCCTTTGAAACTGCTGTCATTCAATAACACAGCCCTTTGAACCTGCTGTCATTCAATAACACAGCCCTGTGAACCTGCTGTTATTCAATAACACAGCTGTTTGAACCTGCTGTCATTCAATAACACAGCCCTTTGAACCTGCTGTCATTCAATAACACAGCCCTTTGAACCTGCTGTCATTCACTAACACAGCCCTGTGAACCTGCTGTCATTCAATAACACAAGCCTTTGAACCTGCTGTCATTCAATAACACAGCCCTTTGAACTTGCTGTCATTGAATAACACAGCCCTGTGAACCTGCTGTCATTCACTAACACAGCCCTTTGAACCTGCTGTCATTCAATAACACAGCCCTTTGAACCTGCTGTCATTCAATAACACAGCCCTTTGAACCTGCTGTCATTCACTAACACAGCCCTGTGAACCTGCTGTCATTCAATATCACAAGCCTTTGAACCTGCTGTCATTCAATAACACAGCCCTTTGAACTTGCTGTCATTCAATAAGACAGCCCTGTGAACCTGCTGTCATTCAATAACACAGCCCTTTGAACCTGCTGTCATTCAATAACACAGCCCTTTGAACCTGCTGTCATTCAATAACACAGCCCTTTGAACCTGCTGTCATTCAATAACACAGCCCTTTGAACCTGCTGTCATTCAATAACACAGCCCTTTGAACCTGCTGTCATTCACTAACACAGCCCTTTGAACCTGCTGTCATTAAATAACACAGCCCTGTGAACCTGCTGTCATTCACTATCACAGCCCTTTGAACTTACTGTCATTCAATAAAACAGCCTTTCGAACCTGCTGTCATTCAATAACACAGCCCTTTGAACCTGCTGTCATTCAATAACACAGCCCTTTGAACCTGCTGTCATTCAATAACACAGCCCTGTGAACCTGCTGTCATTCAATAACAGAGCCCTGTGAACCTGCTGTCATTCACTATCACAGCCCTTTGAACTTACTGTCATTCAATAAAACAGCCTTTCGAACATGCTGTCATTCAATAACACAGCCCTTTGAACCTGCTGTCATTCAATAACACAGCAGTGTGAACCTGTTGTCATTCAATAACACAGCCCTTTGAACCTGCTGTCATTCAATAACACAGCCCTGTGAACCTGCTGTCATTCAATAACACAGCCCTTTGAACCTGCTGTCATTCAATAACACAGCCCTTTGAACCTGCTGTCATTCAATAACACAGCCCTGTGAACCTGCTGTCATTCAATAACACAGCACTTTGAACCTGCTGTCATTCAATAACACAGCCCTTTGAACCTGCTGTCATTCAATAACACAGCCCTGTGAACCTGCTGTCATTCAATAACATAACACTTTGAACCTGCTGTCATTCAATAACACAGCAGTGTGAACCTGCTGTCATTCAATAACACAGCCCTGTGAACCTGCTGTCATTCAATAACACAGCCCTTTGAACCTGCTGTCATTCAATAACACAGCGCTTTGAACCGGCTGTCATTCAATAACACAGCCCTGTGAACCTGCTGTCATTCAATAACACAGCCCTGTGAACCTGCTGTCATTCAATAACATAACCCTTTGAACCTGCTGTCATTCAATAACACAGCCCTGTGAACCTGCTGTCATTCAATAACACAGCCCTGTGAACCTGCTGTCATTCAATAACACAGCCCTTTGAACCTGCTGTCATTCACTAACACAGCCCCTTGAACCTGCTGTCATTCAATAACACAGCCCTTTGACCCTGCTGTCATTCAATAACACAGCCCTGTGAACCTGCTGTCATTCAATAACACAGCCCTTTGAACCTGCTGTCATTCAATAACACAGCCCTTTGAACCTGCTGTCATTCAATAACACAGCCCTTTGAACCTGCTGTCATTCAATAACACAGCCCTTTGAACCTGCTGTCATTCAATAACACAGCCCTTTGAACCTGCTGTCATTCAATAACACAGCCCTTTAAACCTGCTGTCATTCAATAACACAGCCTTTTGAACCTGCTGTCATTCAATAACACAGCCCTTTGAACCTGCTGTCATTCAATAACACAGCCCCTTGAACCTGCTGTAATTCAACAACACAGCCCCTTGAACCTGCTGTCATTCAATAACACAGCCCTGTGAACCTGCTGTCATTCAATAACACTGCCCTTTGAACCTGCTGTCATTCAATAACACAGCCCTGTGAAACTGCTGTCATTCAATAACACAGCCCCGTGAACCTGCTGTCATTCAATAACACAGCCCTTTGACCCTGCTGTCATTCAATAACACAGCCCTTTGAACCTGCTGTCATTCAATAACACAGCCTTTTGAACCTGCTGTCATTCAATAACACAGCCCTGTGAACCTGCTGTCATTCAATAACACAGCCCAGTGAACATGCTGTCATTCAATAACACAGCCCTTTGACCCTGCTGTCATTCAATAACACAGCCCTGTGAACCTGCTGTCATTCAATAACACTGCCCTTTGAACCTGCAGTCATTCAATAACACAGCCCTGTGAACCTGCTGTCATTCAATAACACAGCCCTGTGAACCTGCTGTCATTCAATAACACAGCCCTTTGAACCTGCTGTCATTCAATAACACTGCCCTTTGTACCTGCTGTCATTCAATAACACTGCCCTTTGAACCTGCTGTCATTCAATAACACAGCCCTGTGAACCTGCTGTCATTCAATAACACAGCCCTGTGAACCTGCTGTCATTCAAAAACACAGCCCTTTGTACCTGCTGTCATTCAATAACACTGCCCTTTGAACCTGCTGTCATTCAATAACACAGCCCTGTGAACCTGCTGTCATTCAATAACACAGCCCTGTGAACCTGCTGTCATTCAATAACACAGCCCTGTGAACCTGCTGTCATTCAATAACACAGCCCCTTGAACCTGCTGTCGTTCAATAACACAGCCCTGTGAACCTGCTGTCATTCACTAAAACAGCCCTTTGAACCTGCTGTCATTCAATAACACAGCCTTTTGAACCTGCTGTCATTCAATAACACAGCCCTTTGAACCTGCTGTCATTCAATAACACAGCCCTGTGACCCTGCTGTCATTCACTAACACAGCCCTTTGACCCTGCTGTCATTCAATAACACAGCCCTTTGAACCTGCTGTCATTCAATAACACAGCCCTGTGACCCTGCTGTCATTCACTAACACAGCCCTTTGACCCTGCTGTCATTCAATAACACAGCCCTGTGAACCTGCTGTCATTCAATAACACAGCCCTGTGAACCTGCTGTCGTTCATTAACACAGCCCCTTGAACCTGCTGTCGTTCAATAACACAGCCCTTTGAACCTGCTGTCATTCACTAAAACAGCCCTTTGAACCTGCTGTCATTCAATAACACAGCCCTTTGAACCTGCTGTCATTCAATAACACAGCCCTGTGACCCTGCTGTCATTCACTAACACAGCCCTTTGACCCTGCTGTCATTCAATAACACAGCCCTTTGAACCTGCTGTCATTCAATAACACAGCCCTGTGACCCTGCTGTCATTCACTAACACAGTCCTTTGACCCTGCTGTCATTCAATAACACAGCCCTGTGAACCTGCTGTCATTCAATAACACAGCCCTGTGAACCTGCTGTCGTTCATTAACACAGCCCCTTGAACCTGCTGTCGTTCAATAACACAGCCCTTTGAACCTGCTGTCATTCACTAAAACAGCCCTTTGAACCTGCTGTCATTCAATAACACAGCCTTTTGAACCTGCTGTCATTCAATAACACAGCCCTTTGAACCTGCTGTCATTCAATAACACAGCTCTGTGAACCTGCTGTCATTCACTAACACAGCCCTTTGAACCTGCTGTCATTCAATAACACTGCCCTTTGAACCTGCTGTCATTCAATAACACTGCCCTTTGAACCTGCTGTCATTCAATAACACAGCCCTTTGAACCTGCTGACATTCAATAACACAGCCCTTTGAACCTGCTGTCATTAGATAACACAGCCCTTTGAACCTGCTGTCATTCAATAACACAGCCCTGTGAAACTGCTGTAATTCACTAACACAGCCCTGTGAAACTGCTGTCATTCAATAACACAGCCCTTTGAAACTGCTGTCATTCAATAACACAGCCCTTTGAACCTGCTGTCATTCAATAACACAGCCCTGTGAACCTGCTGTTATTCAATAACACAGCCGTTTGAACCTGCTGTGATTCAATAACACAGCCCTTTGAACCTGCTGTCATTCACTAACACAGCCCTTTGAACCTGCTGTCATTCAATAACACAGCCCTTTGAACCTGCTGTCATTCAATAACACAGCCCTTTGAACCTGCTGTCATTCACTAACACAGCCCTGTGAACCTGCTGTCATTCAATAACACAGCCCTGTGAACCTGCTGTCATTCAATAACACAAGCCTTTGAACCTGCTGTCATTCAATAACACAGCCCTTTGAACTTGCTGTCATTCAATAAGACAGCCCTGTGAACCTGCTGTCATTCAATAACACAGCCCTTTGAACCTGCTGTCATTCAATAACACAGCCCTTTGAACCTGCTGTCATTCAATAACACAGCCCTTTGAACCTGCTGTCATTCACTAACACAGCCCTTTGAACCTGCTGTCATTCAATAACACAGCCCTGTGAACCTGCTGTCATTCAATAACAGAGCCCTGTGAACCTGCTGTCATTCACTATCACAGCCCTTTGAACTTACTGTCATTCAATAAAACAGCCTTTCGAACCTGCTGTCATTCAATAACACAGCCCTTTGAACCTGCTGTCATTCAATAAAACAGCCTTTCGAACCTGCTGTCATTCAATAACACAGCCCTTTGAACCTGCTGTCATTCAATAACACAGCCCTTTGAACCTGCTGTCATTCAATAACAGAGCCCTGTGAACCTGCTGTCATTCACTATCACAGCCCTTTGAACTTACTGTCATTCAATAAAACAGCCTTTCGAACCTGCTGTCATTCAATAACACAGCCCTTTGAACCTGCTGTCATTCAATAACACAGCCCTGTGAACCTGCTGTCATTCAATAACACAGCCCTTTGAACCTGCTGTCATTCAATAAAACAGCCTTTCGAACCTGCTGTCATTCAATAACACAGCCCTTTGAACCTGCTGTCATTCAATAACACAGCCCTTTGAACCTGCTGTCATTCAATAACAGAGCCCTGTGAACCTGCTGTCATTCACTATCACAGCCCTTTGAACTTACTGTCATTCAATAAAACAGCCTTTCGAACCTGCTGTCATTCACTAACACAGCCCTTTGAACCTGCTGTCATTCAATAACACAGCGCTGTGAACCTGCTGTCATTCACGAACACAGCCCTTTGAACTTGCTGTCATTCAATAACACAGCCCTTTGATCCTGCTGTCATTCAATAACACAGCCCTGTGAACCTGCTGTCATTCACTAACACAGCCCTTTGAACCTGCTGTCATTCAATAACATAACACTTTGAACCTGCTGTCATTCAATAACACAGCAGTGTGAACGTGTTGTCATTCAATAACACAGCCCTTTGAACCTGCTGTCATTCAATAACACAGCCCTGTGAACCTGCTGTCATTCAATAACACAGCCCTTTGAACCTGCTGTCATTCAATAACACAGCCCTGTGAACCTGCTGTCATTCAATAACACAGCCCTTTGAACCTGCTGTCATTCAATAACACAGCCCTTTGAACCTGCTGTCATTCAATAACACAGCCCTTTGAACCTGCTGTCATTCAATAACACAGCCCTTTGAACCTGCTGTCATTCAATAACACAGCCCTTTGAACCTGCTGTCATTCAATAACACAGCCCTTTAAACCTGCTGTCATTCAATAACACAGCCTTTTGAACCTGCTGTCATTCAATAACACAGCCCTTTGAACCTGCTGTCATTCAATAACACAGCCCCTTGAAACTGCTGTAATTCAACAACACAGCCCCTTGAACCTGCTGTCATTCAATAACACAGCCCTGTGAACCTGCTGTCATTCAATAACACTGCCCTTTGAACCTGCTGTCATTCAATAACACAGCCCTGTGAAACTGCTGTCATTCAATAACACAGCCCTGTGAACCTGCTGTCATTCAATAACACAGCCCTTTGACCCTGCTGTCATTCAATAACACAGCCCTTTGAACCTGCTGTCATTCAATAACACAGCCTTTTGAACCTGCTGTCATTCAATAACACAGCCCTGTGAACCTGCTGTCATTCAATAACACAGCCCTGTGAACATGCTGTCATTCAATAACACAGCCCTTTGACCCTGCTGTCATTCAATAACACAGCCCTGTGAACCTGCTGTCATTCAATAACACAGCCCTTTGAACCTGCTGTCATTCAATAACACAGCCCTGTGAACCTGCTGTCATTCAATAACACAGCCCTGTGAACCTGCTGTCATTCAATAACACAGCCCTTTGAACCTGCTGTCATTCAATAACACTGCCCTTTGTACCTGCTGTCATTCAATAACACTGCCCTTTGAACCTGCTGTCATTCAATAACACAGCCCTGTGAACCTGCTGTCATTCAATAACACAGCCCTGTGAACCTGCTGTCATTCAAAAACACAGCCCTTTGACCCTGCTGTCATTCAATAACACAGCCCTGTGAACCTGCTGTCATTCAATAACACAGCCCTGTGAACCTGCTGTCGTTCATTAACACAGCCCCTTGAACCTGCTGTCGTTCAATAACACATAGCTTTGAACCTGCTGTCATTCGATAACACAGCCCTGTGAACCTGCTGTCATTCACTAAAACAGCCCTTTGAACCTGCTGTCATTCAATAACACAGCCCTGTGAACCTGCTGTCATTCAATAACACAGCCCTGTGAACCTGCTGTCATTCAATAACACAGCCCTGTGAACCTGCTGTCATTCAATAACACAGCCCTGTGAACCTGCTGTCATTCAATAACACAGCCCTTTGAACCTGCTGTCATTCAATAACACAGCCCTTTGAACCTGCTGTCATTCAATAACACAGGCCTGTGAACCTGCTGTCATTCAATAACAGAGCCCTGTGAACCTGCTGTCATTCACTATCACAGCCCTTTGGACTTACTGTCATTCAATAAAACAGCCTTTCGAACCTGCTGTCATTCAATAACACAGCCCTTTGAACCTGCTGTCATTCAATAACACAGCGCTGTGAACCTGCTGTCATTCACGAACACAGCCCTTTGAACTTGCTGTCATTCAATAACACAGCCCTTTGAACCTGCTGTCATTCAATAACACAGCCCTGTGAACCTGCTGTCATTCACTAACACAGCCCTTTGAACCTGCTGTCATTCAATAACACAGCCTTTTGAACCTGCTGTCATTCAATAACACAGCCCTTTGAACCTGCTGTCATTCAATAACACAGCCCTTTGAACCTGCTGTCATTCAATAACACAGCCCTTTGAACCTGCTGTCATTCAATAACACAGCCCTTTAAACCTGCTGTCATTCAATAACACAGCCTTTTGAACCTGCTGTCATTCAATAACACAGCCCTTTGAACCTGCTGTCATTCAATAACACAGCCCCTTGAACATGCTGTCATTCAATAACACAGCCCCTTGAACCTGCTGTCATTCAATAACACAGCCCTGTGAACCTGCTGTCATTCAATAACACTGCCCTTTGAACCTGCTGTCATTCAATAACACAGCCCTGTGAACCTGCTGTCATTCAATAACACAGCCCTGTGAACCTGCTGTCATTCAATAACACAGCCCTTTGACCCTGCTGTCATTCAATAACACAGCCCTTTGAACCTGCTGTCATTCAATAACACAGCCTTTTGAACCTGCTGTCATTCAATAACACAGCCCTGTGAACCTGCTGTCATTCAATAACACAGCCCTGTGAACATGCTGTCATTCAATAACACAGCCCTTTGACCCTGCTGTCATTCAATAACACAGCCCTGTGAACCTGCTGTCATTCAATAACACTGCCCTTTGAACCTGCTGTCATTCAATAACACAGCCCTGTAAACCTGCTGTCATTCAATAACACAGCCCTGTGAACCTGCTGTCATTCAATAACACAGCCCTTTGAACCTGCTGTCATTCAATAACACTGCCCTTTGTACCTGCTGTCATTCAATAACACTGCCCTTTGAACCTGCTGTCATTCAATAACACAGCCCTGTGAACCTGCTGTCATTCACTATCACAGCCCTTTGAAATTACTGTCATTCAATAAAACAGCCTTTCGAACCTGCTGTCATTCAATAACACAGCCCTTTGAACCTGCTGTCATTCAATAACACAGCGCTGTGAACCTGCTGTCATTCACGAACACAGCCCTTTGAACTTGCTGTCATTCAATAACACAGCCCTTTGAACCTGCTGTCATTCAATAACACAGCCCTGTGAACCTGCTGTCATTCACTAACACAGCCCTTTGAACCTGCTGTCATTCAATAACACAGCCTTTTGAACCTGCTGTCATTCAATAACACAGCCCTTTGAACCTGCTGTCATTCAATAACACAGCCCTTTGAACCTGCTGTCATTCAATAACACAGCCCTGTGAACCTGCTGTCATTCAATAACATAACACTTTGAACCTGCTGTCATTCAATAACACAGCAGTGTGAACCTGCTGTCATTCAATAACACAGCCCTTTGAACCTGCTGTCATTAAATAACACAGCCCTTTGAACATGCTGTCATTCAATAACACAGCCCTTTGAACCTGCTGTCATTCAATAACACAGCGCTTTGAACCGGCTGTCATTCAATAACACAGCCCTGTGAACCTGCTGTCATTCAATAACACAGCCCTGTGAACCTGCTGTCATTCAATAACATAACCCTTTGAACCTGCTGTCATTCAATAACACAGCCCTTTGAACCTGCTGTCATTCAATAACATAACCCTTTGACCCTGCTGTCATTCACTAACACAGCCCTTTGACCCTGCTGTCATTCAATAAAACAGC
Organism: Scyliorhinus torazame; assembly: GCF_047496885.1. Taxonomy (NCBI): domain Eukaryota; kingdom Metazoa; phylum Chordata; class Chondrichthyes; order Carcharhiniformes; family Scyliorhinidae; genus Scyliorhinus; species Scyliorhinus torazame. The sequence goes on along the minus strand of NC_092730.1, from coordinate 3,854,759 downwards.
ACTTTGACCCTGCTGTCATTCAATAACACAGCACTTTGAACCTGCTGTCATTCAATAACACAGCCCTTTGAACCTGCTGTCATTCAATAACACAGCCCTTTAAACCTGCTGTCATTCAATAACACAGCCTTTTGAACCTGCTGTCATTCAATAACACAGCCCTTTGAACCTGCTGTCATTCAATAACACAGCCCCTTGAACCTGCTGTAATTCAATAACACAGCCCCTTGAACCTGCTGTCATTCAATAACACAGCCCTGTGAACCTGCTGTCATTCAATAACACTGCCCTTTGAACCTGCTGTCATTCAATAACACAGCCCTGTGAACCTGCTGTCATTCAATAACACAGCCCTGTGAACCTGCTGTCATTCAATAACACAGCCCTTTGACCCTGCTGTCATTCAATAACACAGCCCTTTGAACCTGCTGTCATTCAATAACACAGCCCCTTGAACCTGCTGTCATTCAATAACACAGCCCTGTGAACCTGCTGTCATTCAATAACACAGCCCTGTGAACATGCTGTCATTCAATAACACAGCCCTTTGACCCTGCTGTCATTCAATAACACAGCCCTGTGAACCTGCTGTCATTCAATAACACTGCCCTTTGAACCTGCTGTCATTCAATAACACAGCCCTGTAAACCTGCTGTCATTCAATAACATAGCCCTGTGAACCTGCTGTCATTCAATAACACAGCCCTTTGAACCTGCTGTCATTCAATAACACTGCCCTTTGTACCTGCTGTCATTCAATAACACTGCCCTTTGAACCTGCTGTCATTCAATAACACAGCCCTGTGAACCTGCTGTCATTCAATAACACAGCCTTTTGAACCTGCTGTCATTCAATAACACAGCCCTGTGAACCCGCTGTCATTCAATAACACAGCCCTTGAACCTGCTGTCATTCAATAACACAGCCCTGTGAACCTGCTGTCATTCAATAACACAGCCTTTTGAACCTGCTGTCATTCAATAACACAGCCCTTGAACCTGCTGTCATTCAATAACACTGCCCTTTGAACCTGCTGTCATTCAATAACACAGCCCTGTGAACCTGCTGTCATTCAATAACACAGCTCTGTGAACCTGCCGTCATTCAATAACACAGCCCTGTGAACCTGCTGTCATTCAAAAACACAGCCCTTTGACCCTGCTGTCATTCAATAACACAGCCCTGTGAACCAGCTGTCATTCAATAACACAGCCCTCTGAACCTGCTGTCATTCATTAACACAGCCCTTTGAACCTGCTGTCATTCAATAACACAGCCCTGTGAACCTGCTGTCATTCAAAAACACAGCCCTTTGACCCTGCTGTCATTCAATAACACAGCCCTCTGAACCTGCTGTCATTCAAAAACACAGCCCTTTGACCCTGCTGTCATTCAATAACACAGCCCTGTGAACCTGCTGTCATTCAATAACACAGCCCCTTGAACCTGCTGTCGTTCAATAACACATAGCTTTGAACCTGCTGTCATTCAATAACACAGCCCTTTGAACCTGCTGTCATTCGATAACACAGCCCTTTGAACCTGCTGTCATTCAATAACACAGCCCCTTGAACGTGCTGTCATTCAATAACACAGCCCCTTGAACCTGCTGTCATTCAATAACACAGCCCTGTGAACCTGCTGTCATTCACTAACACAGCCCTGTGAACCTGCTGTCATTCAATAACACAGCCCTTTGAACCTGCTGTCATTCAATAACACAGCCTTTTGAACCTGCTGTCATTCAATAACACAGCCCCTTGAACCTGCTGTCATTCAATAACACAGCCCTTTGAACTTGCTGTCATTCAATAACACAGCCCTTTGAACCTGCTGTCATTCAATAACACAGCCTTTTGAACCTGCTGTCATTCAATAACACAGCCCTGTGAACCTGCTATCATTCAATAACACAGCCTTTTGAACCTGCTGTCATTCAATAACACAGCCCTTCGAACCTGCTGTCATTCAATAATACAGTCCTGTGAACCTGCTGTCATTCAATAACACAGCCTTTTGAACCTGCTGTCATTCAATAACACAGCCCTTTGAACCTGCTGTCATTCAATAACACTGCCCTTTGAACCTGCTGTCATTGAATAAAACAGCCCTTTGAACCTGCTGTCATTCAATAACACAGCCCTTTGAACCTGCTGTCATTCAATAACACAGCCCTTTGACCCTGCTGTCATTCAATAACACAGCCCTGTGAACCTGCTGTCATTCATTAACACAGCCCCTTGAACCTGCTGTCATTCAATAACACATACCTTTGAACCTGCTGTCATTCGATAACACAGCCCCTTGTACCTGCTGTCATTCAATAACACAGCCCCTTGAACCTGCTGTCATTCAATAACACAGCCCTGTGAACCTGCTGTCATTCACTAACACAGCCCTGTGAACCTGCTGTCATTCAATAACACAGCCCTGTGAACCTGCTGTCATTCAATAACACAGCCTTTTGAACCTGCTGTCATTCAATAACACAGCCCCTTGAACCTGATGTCATTCAATAACACAGCCCTTTGAACCTGCTGTCATTCAATAACACAGCCCTTTGAACCTGCTGTCATTCAATAACACAGCCCTTTGAACCTGCTGTCATTCAATAACACAGCCCTTTAAACCTGCTGTCATTCAATAACACAGCCTTTTGAACCTGCTGTCATTCAATAACACAGCCCTTTGAACCTGCTGTCATTCAATAACACAGCCCCTTGAACCTGCTGTAATTCAATAACACAGCCCCTTGAACCTGCTGTCATTCAATAACACAGCCCTGTGAACCTGCTGTCATTCAATAACACTGCCCTTTGAACCTGCTGTCATTCAATAACACAGCCCTGTGAACCTGCTGTCATTCAATAACACAGCCCTGTGAACCTGCTGTCATTCAATAACACAGCCCTTTGACCCTGCTGTCATTCAATAACACAGCCCTTTGAACCTGCTGTCATTCAATAACACAGCCTTTTGAACCTGCTGTCATTCAATAACACAGCCCTGTGAACCTGCTGTCATTCAATAACACAGCCCTGTGAACATGCTGTCATTCAATAACACAGCCCTTTGACCCTGCTGTCATTCAATAACACAGCCCTGTGAACCTGCTGTCATTCAATAACACTGCCCTTTGAACCTGCTGTCATTCAATAACACAGCCCTGTAAACCTGCTATCATTCAATAACACAGCCCTGTGAACCTGCTGTCATTCAATAACACAGCCATTTGAACCTGCTGTCATTCAATAACACTGCCCTTTGTACCTGCTGTCATTCAATAACACTGCCCTTTGAACCTGCTGTCATTCAATAACACAGCCCTGTGAACCTGCTGTCATTCACTATCACAGCCCTTTGAACTTACTGTCATTCAATAAAACAGCCTTTCGAACCTGCTGTCATTCAATAACACAGCCCTTTGAACCTGCTGTCATTCAATAACACAGCGCTGTGAACCTGCTGTCATTCACGAACACAGCCCTTTGAACTTGCTGTCATTCAATAACACAGCCCTTTGAACCTGCTGTCATTCAATAACACAGCCCTGTGAACCTGCTGTCATTCACTAACACAGCCCTTTGAACCTGCTGTCATTCAATAACACAGCCTTTTGAACCTGCTGTCATTCAATAACACAGCCCTTTGAACCTGCTGTCATTCAATAACACAGCCCTTTGAACCTGCTGTCATTCAATAACACAGCCCTGTGAACCTGCTGTCATTCAATAACATAACACTTTGAACCTGCTGTCATTCAATAACACAGCAGCGTGAACCTGCTGTCATTCAATAACACAGCCCTTTGAACCTGCTGTCATTAAATAACACAGCCCTTTGAACATGCTGTCATTCAATAACACAGCCCTTTGAACCTGCTGTCATTCAATAACACAGCGCTTTGAACCGGCTGTCATTCAATAACACAGCCCTGTGAACCTGCTGTCATTCAATAACACAGCCCTGTGAACCTGCTGTCATTCAATAACATAACCCTTTGAACCTGCTGTCATTCAATAACACAGCCCTTTGAACCTGCTGTCATTCAATAACATAACCCTTTGACCCTGCTGTCATTCACTAACACAGCCCTTTGACCCTGCTGTCATTCAATAAAACAGCACTTTGACCCTGCTGTCATTCAATAACACAGCCCTTTGAACCTGCTGTCATTCAATAACACAGCCCTTTGAACCTGCTGTCATTCAATAACACAGCCCTTTAAACCTGCTGTCATTCAATAACACAGCCTTTTGAACCTGCTGTCATTCAATAACACAGCCCTTTGAACCTGCTGTCATTCAATAACACAGCCCCTTGAACCTGCTGTAATTCAATAACACAGCCCCTTGAACCTGCTGTCATTCAATAACACAGCCCTGTGAACCTGCTGTCATTCAATAACACTGCCCTTTGAACCTGCTGTCATTCAATAACACAGCCCTGTGAACCTGCTGTCATTCAATAACAAAGCCCTGTGAACCTGCTGTCATTCAATAACACAGCCCTTTGACCCTGCTGTCATTCAATAACACAGCCCTTTGAACCTGCTGTCATTCAATAACACAGCCTTTTGAACCTGCTGTCATTCAATAACACAGCCCCTTGAACCTGCTGTCATTCAATAACACAGCCCTGTGAACCTGCTGTCATTCAATAACACAGCCCTGTGAACATGCTGTCATTCAATAACACAGCCCTTTGACCCTGCTGTCATTCAATAACACAGCCCTGTGAACCTGCTGTCATTCAATAACACTGCCCTTTGAACCTGCTGTCATTCAATAACACAGCCCTGTAAACCTGCTGTCATTCAATAACACAGCCCTGTGAACCTGCTGTCATTCAATAACACAGCCCTTTGAACCTGCTGTCATTCAATAACACTGCCCTTTGTACCTGCTGTCATTCAATAACACTGCCCTTTGAACCTGCTGTCATTCAATAACACAGCCCTTTGACCCTGCTGTCATTCAATAACACAGCCCTTTGAACCTGCTGTCATTCATTAACACAGCCCCTTGAACCTGCTGTCGTTCAATAACACAGCCCTGTGAACCTGCTGTCATTCAATAGCACAGCCTTTTGAACCTGCTGTCATTCAATAACACAGCCCTTTGAACCTGCTGTCATTCGATAACACAGCCCTTTGAACCTGCTGTCATTCAATAACACAGCCCTGTGAAACTGCTGTCATTCAATAACACAGCCCTTTGAACCTGCTGTCATTCACTAACACAGCCCTGTGAACCTGCTGTCATTCACTAACACAGCCCTTTGAAACTGCTGTCATTCAATAACACAGCCCCTTGAACGTGCTGTCATTCAATAACACAGCCCCTTGAACCTGCTGTCATTCAATAACACAGCCCTGTGAACCTGCTGTCATTCACTAACACAGCCCTGTGAACCTGCTGTCATTCAATAACACAGCCCTTTGAACCTGCTGTCATTCAATAACACAGCCTTTTGAACCTGCTGTCATTCAATAACACAGCCCTGTGAACATGCTGTCATTCAATAACACAGCCCTTTGAACCTGCTGTCATTCAATAACACAGCCTTTTGAACCTGCTGTCATTCAATAACACAGCCCCTTGAACCTGCTGTCATTCAATAACACAGCCCTTTGAACTTGCTGTCATTCAATAACACAGCCCTTTGAACCTGCTGTCATTCAATAACACAGCCTTTTGAACCTGCTGTCATTCAATAACACAGCCCTGTGAACCTGCTGTCATTCAATAACACAGCCTTTTGAACCTGCTGTCATTCAATAACACAGCCCTTCGAACCTGTTGTCATTCAATAATACAGCCCTGTGAACCTGGTGTCATTCAATAACACAGCCTTTTGAACCTGCTGTCATTCAATAACACAGCCCTTTGAACCTGCTGTCATTCAATAACACAGCCCTTTGAACCTGCTGTCATTCAATAACACAGCCCTTTGACCCTGCTGTCATTCAATAACACAGCCCTGTGAACCTGCTGTCATTCATTAACACAGCCCCTTGAACCTGCTGTCATTCAATAACACATACCTTTGAACCTGCTGTCATTCAATAACACAGCCCCTTGTACCTGCTGTCATTCAATAACACAGCCCTGTGAACCTGCTGTCATTCACTAACACAGCCCTGTGAACCTGCTGTCATTCAATAACACAGCCCTGTGAACCTGCTGTCATTCAATAACACAGCCTTTTGAACCTGCTGTCATTCAATAACACAGCCCCTTGAACCTGATGTCATTCAATAACACAGCCCTTTGAACCTGCTGTCATTCAATAACACAGCCCTTTGGACCTGCTGTCATTCAATAACACGGCCTTTTGAACCTGCTGTCATTCAATAACACAGCCCTGTGAACCTGCTGTCATTCAATAACACAGCCTTTTGAACCTGCTGCCATTCAATAACACAGCCCTTCGAACCTGCTGTCATTCAATAATACAGCCTTTTGAACCTGCTGTCATTCAATAACACAGCCCTTTGAACCTGCTGTCATTCAATAACACTGCCCTTTGAACCTGCTGTCATTCAATAACACAGCCCTTTGAACCTGCTGTCATTCAATAACACTGCCCTTTGAACCTGCTGTCATTCAATAACACAGCCCTTTGAAACTGCTGTCATTCAATAACACAGCCCCTTGAACGTGCTGTCATTCAATAACACAGCCCCTTGAACCTGCTGTCATTCAATAACACAGCCCTGTGAACTTGCTGTCATTCACTAACACAGCCCTGTGAACCTGCTGTCATTCAATAACACAGCCCTTTGAACCTGCTGTCATTCAATAACACAGCCTTTTGAACCTGCTGTCATTCAATAACACAGCCCCTTGAACCTGCTGTCATTCAATAACACAGCCCTTTGAACTTGCTGTCATTCAATAACACAGCCCTTTGAACCTGCTGTCATTCAATAACACAGCCTTTTGAACCTGCTGTCATTCAATAACACAGCCCTGTGAACCTGCTGTCATTCAATAACACAGCCTTTTGAACCTGCTGTCATTCAATAACACAGCCCTTCGAACCTGCTGTCATTCAATAATACAGCCCTGTGAACCTGCTGTCATTCAATAACACAGCCTTTTGAACCTGCTGTCATTCAATAACACAGCCCTTTGAACCTGCTGTCATTCAATAACACTGCCCTTTGAACCTGCTCTCATTCAATAAAACAGCCCTTTGAACCTGCTGTCATTCAATAACACTGCCCTTTGAACCTGATGTCATTCAATAACACAGCCCTGTGAACCTGCTGTCATTCAATAACACAGCTCTGTGAACCTGCTGTCATTCACTATCACAGCCCTTTGACCCTGCTTTCATTCAATAACACAGCCCTGTGAACCTGCTGTCATTCAATAACACATACCTTTGAACCTGCTGTCATTCGATAACACAGCCCCTTGTACCTGCTGTCATTCAATAACACAGCCCCTTGAACCTGCTGTCATTCAATAACACAGCGCTGTGAACCTGCTGTCATTCACTAACACAGCCCTGTGAACCTGCTGTCATTCAATAACACAGCCCTGTGAACCTGCTGTCATTCAATAACACAGCCTTTTGAACCTGCTGTCATTCAATAACACAGCCCCTTGAACCTGCTGTCATTCAATAACACAGCCCTTTGAACCTGCTGTCATTCAATAACACAGCCCTTGAACCTGCTGTCATTCAATAACACAGCCTTTTGAACCTGCTGTCATTCAATAACACAGCCCTGTGAACCTGCTGTCATTCAATAACACAGCCTTTTGAACCTGCTGTCATTCAATAACACAGCCCTTCGAACCTGCTATCATTCAATAATACAGCCTTGTGAACCTGCTTTCATTCAATAACACAGCCTTTTGAACCTGCTGTCATTGAATAACACAGCCCTTTGAACCTGCTGTCATTGAATAACACAGCCCTTTGAACCTGCTGTCATTCAATAACACTGCCCTTTGAACCTGCTGTCATTCAATAACACAGCCCTTTGAACCTGCTGTCATTCAATAACACTGCCCTTTGAACCTGCTGTCATTCAATAACACAGCCCTTTGAACCTGCTGTCATTCAATAACACAGCCCTGTGAACCTGCTGTCATTCAATAACACAGCCCTTTGAACCTGCTGTCATTCAATAACACAGCACTTTGAACCTGCTGTCATTCAATAACACAGCCCTTTGAACCTGCTGTCATTCAATAACACAGCCCTTTGAACATGCTGTCATTCAATAACACTGCCCTTTGAACCTGCAGTCATTCAATAACACAGCCCTTTGAACCTGCTGTCATTCAATAACACTGCCCTTTGAACCTGCTGTCATTCAATAACAGCGCTGTGAAACTGTTGTCATTCCTTGACACAGTCCTTTGAACCTGCTGTCATTCAATAACACAGCTCTGTGAACCTGCTGTCATTCACTAACACAGCCCTTTGAACCTGCTGTCATTCAATAACACAGCCCTGTGAACCTGCTGTCATTCAATAACACAGCCCTGTGAACCTGCTGTCATTCAATAACACATCCCTTTGAACCTGCTGTCATTCAATAACACAGCCCTTTGAACCTGCTGTCATTCAATAACACTGCCCTTTGAACCTGCTGTCATTCAATAACACAGCCCTGTGAACCTGCTGTCATTCAATAACACAGCCCTTTGAACCTGCTGTCATTCAATAACACAGCCCTGTGAACCTGCTGTCATTCAATAACACAGCCCTGTGAACCTGCTGTCATTCAATAACACAGCCCTTTGAACCTGCTGTCATTCAATAACACAGCCCTTTGAACCTGCTGTCATTCAATAACACTGCCCTGTGAACCTGCTGTCATTCAATAACACAGCCCTTTGAACCTGCTGTCATTCAATAACACTGCCCTTTGAACCTGCTGTCATTCAATAACACAGCCCTTTGAACCTGCTGTCATTCACTAACACAGCCCTTTGAACCTGCTGTCATTCAATAACACAGCCCTGTGAACCTGCTGTCATTCAATAACACAGCCCTGTGAACCTGCTGTCATTCAATAACACATCCCTTTGAACCTGCTGTCATTCAATAACACAGCCCTTTGAACCTGCTGTCATTCAATAACACTGCCCTTTGAACCTGCTGTCATTCAATAACACAGCCCTGTGAACCTGCTGTCATTCAATAACACAGCCCTTTGAACCTGCTGTCATTCAATAACACAGCCCTGTGAACCTGCTGTCATTCAATAACACAGCCCTGTGAACCTGCTGTCATTCAATAACACAGCCCTTTGAACCTGCTGTCATTCAATAACACAGCCCTTTGAACCTGCTGTCATTCAATAACACTGCCCTGTGAACCTGCTGTCATTCAATAACACAGCCCTTTGAACCTGCTGTCATTCAATAACACTGCCCTTTGAACCTGCTGTCATTCAATAACACAGCCCTTTGAACCTGCTGTCATTCAATAACACTGCCCTTTGAACCTGCTTTCATTCAATAACACAGCCCTTTGAACCTGCTGTCATTCAATAACAGTCTTTTGAACCTGCTGTCATTCAATAACACAGCCCTTTGAACCTGCTGTCATTCAATAACACAGCCCTGTGAACCTGCTGTCATTCAATAACACTGCCCTTTGAACCTGCTGTCATTCAATAACACAGCCCTTTGAACCTGCTGTCATTCAATAACACAGTCTTTTGAACCTGCTGTCATTCAATAACACAGCCCTTTGAACCTGCTGTCATTCAATAACACAGCCCTGTGACCCTGCTGTCATTCAATAACACAGCCCTTTGAACTTGCTGTCATTCAATAACACTGCCCTTTGAACCTGCTGTCATTCAATAACACAGCCCTGTGACCCTGCTGTCATTCAATAACACAGCCCTTTGAACTTGCTGTCATTCAATAACACAGCCCTTTGAACCTGCTGTCATTCAATAACACAGCCCTGTGAACCTGCTGTCATTCAATAACACAGCCCTTTGAACCTGCTGTCATTCAATAACACAGCCCTTTGAACCTGCTGTCATTCAATAACACAGCCCTGTGAACCTGCTGTCATTCAATAACACAGCCCCTTGAACCTGCTGTCATTCAATAACACAGCCCTGTGAACCTGCTGTCATTCAATAACACAGCCCTGTGAACCTGCTGTCATTCAATAACACAGCCCTTTGAACCTGCTGTCATTCAATCACACAGCCCTGTGAACCTGCTGTCATTCAATAACACAGCCCTGTGAACCTGCTGTCATTCAATAACACAGCCCTGTGAACCTGCTGTCATTCAATAACACAGCCCTGTGAACCTGCTGTCATTCAATAACACAGCCCTTTGAACCTGGTGTCATTCAATAACACAGCCCTTTGAACCTGCTGTCATTCAATAACACAGCCCTGTGAACCTGCTGTCATTCAATAACACAGCCCTGTGAACCTGCTGTCATTCAATAACACAGCCCTGTGAACCTGCTGTCATTCAATAACACAGCCCTGTGAACCTGCTGTCATTCAATAACACAGCCTTTTGAACCTGCTGTCATTCAATAACACAGCCCTGTGAACCTGCTGTCATTCAATAACACAGCCTTTTGAACCTGCTGTCATTCAATAACACAGCCCTTCGAACCTGCTGTCATTCAATAATACAGCCCTGTGAACCTGCTGTCATTCAATAACACAGCCTTTTGAACCTGCTGTCATTCAATAACACAGCCCTTTGAACCTGCTGTCATTCAATAACACTGCCCTTTGAACCTGCTGTCATTCAATAAAACAGCCCTTTGAACCTGCTGTCATTCAATAACACTGCCCTTTGAACCTGCTGTCATTCAATAACACAGCCCTTTGACCCTGCTGTCATTCAATAACACAGCCCTGTGAACCTGCTGTCATTCATTAACACAGCCCCTTGAACCTGCTGTCATTCAATAACACATACCTTTGAACCTGCTGTCATTCGATAACACAGCCCCTTGTACCTGCTGTCATTCAATAACACAGCCCCTTGAACCTGCTGTCATTCAATAACACAGCCCTGTGAACCTGCTGTCATTCAATAACACAGCCTTTTGAACCTGCTGTCATTCAATAACACAGCCCCTTGAACCTGCTGTCATTCAATAACACAGCCCTTTGAACCTGCTGTCATTCAATAACACAGCCCTTTGAACCTGCTGTCATTCAATAACACAGCCTTTTGAACCTGCTGTCATTCAATAACACAGCCCTGTGAACCTGCTGTCATTCAATAACACAGCCTTTTGAACCTGCTGTCATTCAATAACACAGCCCTTTGAACCTGCTGTCATTCAATAACACTGCCCTTTGAACCTGCTGTCATTCAATAACACAGCCCTTTGAACCTGCTGTCATTCAATAACACTGCCCTTTGAACCTGCTGTCATTCAATAACACAGCCCTGTGAACCTGCTGTCATTCAATAACACAGCCTTTGAACCTGCTGTCATTCAATAACACAGCACTTTGAACCTGCTGTCATTCAATAACACAGCCCTTTGAACCTGCTGTCATTCAATAACACAGCCCTTTGAACCTGCTGTCATTCAATAACACTGCCCTTTGAACCTGCAGTCATTCAATAACACAGCCCTTTGAACCTGCTGTCATTCAATAACACTGCCCTTTGAACCTGCTGTCATTCAATAACACAGCGCTGTGAACCTGTTGTCATTCCTTAACACAGTCCTTTGAACCTGCTGTCATTCAATAACACAGCCCTGTGAACCTGCTGTCATTCAATAACACAGCCCTGTGAACCTGCTGTCATTCAATAACACAGCCCTTTGAACCTGCTGTCATTCAATAACACAGCCCTGTGAACCTGCTCTCATTCAAGAACACAGCCCCTTGAACCTGCTGTCATTCAATAACAGAGCCTTTGGAACATGCTGTAATTCAATAACACAGCCCTTTGAACCTGCTGTCATTCACTAACACAGCCCTTTGAACCTGCCGTCATTCAATAACACAGCCCCTTCAACCTGCTGTCATTCAATAACACAGCCCTTTGAACCTGCTGTCATTCAATAACACAGCCCTGTGAACCTGCTGTCATTCAATAACAAAGCCCTTTGAACCTGCTGTCATTCAATAACACAGCCCTTTGAACCTGCTGTCATTCAATAACACAGCCCTGTGAACCTGCTGTCATTCAATAACACAGCCCTGTGAACCTGCTGTCATTCAATAACACAGCCTTTTGAACCTGCTGTCATTCAATAACACAGCCCTGTGAACCTGCTGTCATTCAATAACACAGCCCTGTGAACCTGCTGTCATTCAATAACACAGCCCTGTGAACCTGCTGTCATTCAATAACACAGCCTTTTGAACCTGCTGTCATTCAATAACACAGCCCTTTGAACCTGCTGTCATTCAATAACACAGCCCTGTGAACCTGCTGTCATTCAATAACACAGCTCTGTGAACCTGCTGTCATTCAATAACACAGCCCCTTGAACCTGCTGTCATTCAATAACACAGCCCTGTGAACCTGCTGTCATTCAATAACACAGCCCTTTGAACCTGCTGTCATTCAATAACACTGCCCTTTGAACCTGCTGTCATTCACTAACACTGCCCTTTGAACCTGCTGTCATTCAATAACACAGCCCTGTGAACCTGCTGTCATTCAATAACACAGCCCCTTGAACCTGCTGTCATTCAATAACACAGCCCTTTGAACCTGCTGTCATTCAATAACACAGCCCTTTGAACCTGCTGTCATTCAATAACACAGCCCTTTGAACCTGCTGTCATTCAATAACACAGCCCTGTGAACCTGCTGTCATTCACTAACACTGCCCTTTGAACCTGCTGTCATTCAATAACACAGCCCTTCGAACCTGCTGTCATTCAATAACACAGCCCTGTGAACCTGCTGTCATTCAATAACACAGCCCTGTGAACCTGCTGTCATTCAATAACACAGCAATTTGAACCTGCTGTCATTCAATAACACTGCCCATAAACCCTGCTGTCATTCAATAACACAGCCCTTTGAACCTGCTGTCATTCACTAACACAGCCCTTTGAACCTGCTGTCATTCAATAACACAGCCCTTTGAACCTGCTGTCATTCAATAACACAGCCCTGTGAACCTGCTGTCATTCAATAACACAGCCCTTTGAACCTGCTGTCATTCAATAACACTGCCCTTTGATCCTGCTGTCATTCAATAACACAGCCCTGTGAACCTGCTGTCATTCAATAACACAGCCCTGTGAACCTGCTGTCATTCAATAACACAGCCCTGTGAACCTGCTGTCATTCAATAACACAGCCCTTTGAACCTGCTGTCATTCAATAACACTGCCCTTTGAACCTGCTGTCATTCAATAACACAGTCCTTTGAACCTGCTGTCATTCAATAACACAGCCCTTTGAACCTGCTGTCATCAAATAACACTGCCCTTTGAACCTGCTGTCATTCAATAACACTGCCCTTTGAACCTGCTGTCATTCAATAACACAGCCCTGTGAACCTGCTGTCATTCAACAACACAGCTCTGTGACCCTGCTGTCATTCAATAACACAGCTCTGTGACCCTGCTGTCATTCAATAACACAGCCCTGTGAACCTGCTGTCATTCAATAACACAGCTCTGTGACCCTGCTGTCATTCAATAACACAGCCCTTTGAACCTGCTGTCATTCAATAACACAGCTGTGAACCTGCTGTCATTCAATAACACAGCTCTGTGACCCTGCTGTCATTCACTAACACAGCCCTTTGAACTTGCTGTCATTCAATAACACAGCCCTGTGAACCTGCTGTCATTCAATAACACAGCCTTTTGAACCTGCTGTCATTCAATAACACAGCCCTGTGAACCTGCTGTCATTCAATAACACAGCCCTTTGACCCTGCTGTCATTCAATAACACAGCCCCTTGAACCTGCTGTCATTCAATAACACAGCCTTTTGAACCTGCTGTCATTCAATAACACAGCCCCTTGAACCTGCTGTCATTCAATAACACAGCCTTTTGAACCTGCTGTCATTCAATAACACAGCTCTGTGACCCTGCTGTCATTCAATAACACAGCCCTTTGAACCTGCTGTCATTCAATAACACAGCTCTGTGACCCTGCTGTCATTCAATAACACAGCCCTTTGAACCTGCTGTCATTCAATAACACAGCCCTTTGAACCTGCTGTCATTCAATAACACAGCTCTGTGAACCTGCTGTCATTCAATAACACAGCCCTGTGAACCAGCTGTCATTCAATAACACAGCCCTTTGAACCTGCTGTCATTCAATAACACATCCCTTTGAACCTGCTGTCATTCAATAACACAGCCCTGTGAACCTGCTGTCATTCAATAACACAGCTCTGTGACCCTGCTGTCATTCAATAACACAGCCCTTTGAACCTGCTGTCATTCAATAACACAGCTCTGTGACCCTGCTGTCATTCAATAACACAGCCCTTTGAACCTGCTGTCATTCAATAACACAGCCCTTTGAATCTGCTGTCATTCAATAACACAGCTCTGTGACCCTGCTGTCATTCAATAACACAGCCCTTTGAACCTGCTGTCATTCAATAACACAGCCCTGTGAACCTGCTGTCATTCAATAACACAGCTCTGTGACCCTGCTGTCATTCAATAACACAGCCCTTTGAACCTGCTGTCATTCAATAACACAGCTGTGAACCTGCTGTCATTCAATAACACAGCTCTGTGACCCTGCTGTCATTCACTAACACAGCCCTTTGAACTTGCTGTCATTCAATAACACAGCCCTGTGAACCTGCTGTCATTCAATAACACAGCCTTTTGAACCTGCTGTCATTCAATAACACAGCCCTGTGAACCTGCTGTCATTCAATAACACAGCCCTTTGACCCTGCTGTCATTCAATAACACAGCCCCTTGAACCTGCTGTCATTCAATAACACAGCTTTTGAACCTGCTGTCATTCAATAACACAGCCCCTTGAACCTGCTGTCATTCAATAACACAGCCTTTTGAACCTGCTGTCATTCAATAACACAGCTCTGTGACCCTGCTGTCATTCAATAACACAGCCCTTTGAACCTGCTGTCATTCAATAACACAGCTCTGTGACCCTGCTGTCATTCAATAACACAGCCCTTTGAACCTGCTGTCATTCAATAACACAGCCCTTTGAACCTGCTGTCATTCAATAACACAGCTCTGTGAACCTGCTGTCATTCAATAACACAGCCCTGTGAACCTGCTGTCATTCAATAACACAGCCCTGTGAACCTGCTGTCATTCAATAACACAGCCCTTTGACCCTGCATTCATTCAATAACACAGCCCTTTGAACCTGCTGTCATTCAATAACACAGCCCCTTGAACCTGCTGTCATTCAATAACACAGCTCTGTGACCCTGCTCTGTCATTTAATTACAATGTCGCTGGTCTGATTGTAATTTCCTCCCTACCTCTCATAACCTTGCAGCCCTTAGTTGATCCAGAATCCAAATATCCGTTTCCACTACTTTTGAGGGAGTTCCAAAAGTGACCCCATATTTTGACAATGACCCCTAGTTCTGGAATATGGCTGGTCCAATTTCTGCTCAATGGTGAGTGTCACGCTGTTCCCTGGGGGGTACAGCGCTGGCAATCCAAGGTGAGATGGTTAGATCCTCTCTTGTAGGAGATGGTCACTGCCTGGCACTTGTGTGGTGTGAATGTAACTTGCCCCTTGCCAGCCCCGAGCCTGGATATTGTCCGGGTCTTGCTGCATTTGGACAGGGACTGCTCAGTGTCTGAGGAGTCGCGAATGGTGCTGAACATTGTGCAGTCATCCGCAAACATCCCCACTTCTGACCTTCTGATGGAAGGGAGGTCATTGATGGAGCAGCTGAATGTGTTGGGACCGAGGACACTACCTTGGGGAACTCCTGCAGTGATGTCCTGGAGCTGAGATGATTGACCTCCAACCACCACAACCATCTTCCTTTGTGCCGGGTCTGACCGCCCCCCAGCGGAGAGTTTTCCCCCCGATTACCACTGACTCCGTTTTTTCTCGGGCTCGTCTGACTGAAGATTTGTGTCCATGTTGGGGGCGGTCACTCGCGCGTCGCCAAAGTAGTTCAGCTTAACTAATAATGTTTGGACCAAGGTTGTGGTGAGGTCAGGAGCTGAGTGACCCTGGGCGGAACCCAAACTGAGCCTCCGTGAGCAGGTTATTGCTCAGTAAGTGCCGCTTGATACCACTGTTGATGACTCCTTCCATCACTGTTTGATGGGGACAGTGCAGAGGGAGCTTTACTCTGTCTCTAACCCCGTGCTGTACCTGTCCTGGGAGTGTTTGATGGGGACAGTGTAGAGGGAGCTTTACTCTGTCTCTAACCCCGTGCTGTACCTGTCCTGGGAGTGTTTGATGGGGACAGTGTAGAGGGAGCTTTACTCTGTATCTAACCCCGTGCTGTACCTGTCCTGGGAGTGTTTGATGGGGACAGTGTAGAGGGAGCTTTACTCTGTATCTAACCCGTGCTGTACCTGTCCTGGGAGTGTTTGATGGGGACAGTGTAGAGGGAGCTTTACTCTGTCTCTAACCCCGTGCTGTACCTGTCCTGGGAGTGTTTGATGGGGACAGTGTAGAGGGAGCTTTACTCTGTATCTAACCCCGTGCTGTGCCTGTCCTGGGAGTGTTTGATGGGGACAGTGTAGAGGGAGCTTTACTCTGTATCTAACCCGTGCTGTACCTGTCCTGGGAGTGTTTGATGGGGAGAGTGTAGAGGGAGCTTTACTCTGTATCTAACCCCGTGCTGTGCCTGTCCTGGGAGTGTTTGAGGGGACAGTGTAGAGGGAGCTTTACTCTGTATCTAACCCCGTGCTGTACCTGTCCTGGGAGTGTTTGATGGGGACAGTGTAGAGGGAGCTTTACTCTGTATCTCACCCCGTGCTGTACCTGTCCTGGGAGTGTTTGATGGGGAGAGTGTAGAGGGAGCTTTACTCTGTATCTCACCCCGTGCTGTACCTGTCCTGGGAGTGTTTGATGGGGACAGTGTAGAGGGAGCTTTACTCTGTATCTAACCCCGTGCTGTGCCTGTCCTGGGAGTGTTTGATGGGGACAGTGTACAGGGAGCTTTACTCTGTATCTAACCCCGTGCTGTGCCTGTCCTGGGAGTGTTTGATGGGGACAGTGTACAGGGAGCTTTACTCTGTATCTAACCCCATGCTGTACCTGTCCTGGGAGAGTTTGATGGGGACAGTGTAGATGGAGCTTTACCATGTATCTAACCCCGTGCTGTACCTGTCCTGGGAGTGTTTGAGGGGGACAGTGTAGAGGGAGCTTTACTCTGTTATCTAACCCCGTGCTGTACCTGTCCTGGGAGTGTTTGAGGGGGACAGTTTAGAGGGAGCTTTACTCTGTTATCTAACCCCGTGCTGTACCTGTCCTGGGAGTGTTTGATGGGGTCAGTGTAGAGGGAGCTTTACTCTGTATCTAACCCCATGCTGCACCTGTCCTGGGAGTGTTTGATGGGGACAGTGTAGAGGGAGTTTTACTCTGTATCTAACCCCGTGCTGTACCTATCCTGGGAGTGTTTGATGGGGACAGTGTAGAGGGAGTTTTACTCTGTATCTAACCCCGTGCTGTACCTGTCCTGGGAGTGTTTGATGGGGACAGTGTAGAGGGAGCTTTACTCTGTATCTAACCCCGTGCTGTACCTGTCCTGGGAGTGTTTGATGGGGACAGTGTAGAGGGAGATTTACTCTGTATCTAACCCCGTGCTGTACCTGTCCTGGGAGTGTTTGATGGGGACAGTGTGGAGGGAGCTTTACTCTGTATCTAACCCCGTGCTGTACCTGTCCTGGGAGTGTTTGATGGGGACAGTGTAGAGGGAGCTTTACTCTGTATCTAACCCCGTGCTGTACCTGTCCTGGGAGTGTTTGATGGGCACAGTGTAGAGGGAGCGTTACTCTGTATCTAACCCCGTGCTGTACCTGTCCTGAGAGTGTTTGATGGGGACAGTGTAGAGGGAGCTTTACTCTGTATCTAACCCCGTGCTGTACCTGTCCTGGGGGTGTTTGATGGGGACAGTGTAGAGGGAGCTTTACTCTGTATCTAACACCGTGCTGTACCTGTCCTGGGAGTGTTTGAGGGGGACAGTGTAGAGGGAGCTTTACTCTGTTATCTTATCCCGTGCTGTACCTGTCCTGGGAGTGTTTGATGGGGAGAGTGTAGAGGGAGCTTTACTCTGTATCTAACCCCGTGCTGTACCCGTCCTGGGAGTGTTTGATGGGGACAGTCTAGAGGGAGCTTTACTGTGTTATCTAACCCCGTGCTGTACCTGTCCTGGGAGTGTTTGATGGGGACAGTGTAGAGGGAGCTTTTCTCTGTATCTAACCCCTTGCAGTACCTGTCCTGGGAGTGTTTGATGGAGACAGTGTAGAGGGAGCTTTACTCTGTATCTAACCCCGTGCTGTACCTGTCCTGGGAGTGTTTGATGGGGGCAGTGTAGAGGGAGCTTTACTCTGTATCTAACCCCGTGCTGTACCTGTCCTGGGAGTGTTTGATGGGGACAGTGTAGAGGGAGCTTTACTCTGTATCTAACCCCGTGCTGTACCTGTCCTGGGAGTGTTTGATGGGGACAGTCTAGAGGGAGCTTTACTGTGTTATCTAACCCCGTGCTGTACCTGTCCTGGGAGTGTTTGATGGGGACAGTGTAGAGGGAGCTTTTCTCTGTATCTAACCCCTTGCAGTACCTGTCCTGGGAGTGTTTGATGGAGACAGTGTAGAGGGAGCTTTACTCTGTATCTAACCCCGTGCTGTACCTGTCCTGGGAGTGTTTGATGGGGGCAGTGTAGAGGGAGCTTTACTCTGTATCTAACCCCGTGCTGTACCTGTCCTGGGAGTGTTTGATGGGGACAGTGTAGAGGGAGCTTTACTCTGTATCTAACCCCGTGCTGTGCCTGTCCTGGGAGTGTTTGATGGGGACAGTGTACAGGGAGCTTTACTCTGTATCTAACCCCGCGCTGTACCTGTCCTGGGAGTGTTTGATGGGGACAGTGTAGAGGGAGCTTTACTCTGTATCTAACCCCGTGCTGTACCTGTCCTGCGAGTGTTTGATGGGGACATTTCTATCTTGTGCAACCTCCTTGGGTCATGGTCATGTATAGTTTCACCCTCCTGTACCCAACACAGTGACCTGTTCTTCATCCAAGATTGTGTATCAGTGGCTATTCGGTTAATGGAGGATTCACAAACAAGCCTAATCCAAGAACATTCTGGCAAAACGTGGGGTTTTCGGACATTTTATATCGACTCAAGTTGAATGCTCTTCTATCCCAAGAGGATCTCGAATCACAGTAGTGTTAGCCCAGCTGATTATCCCCCACGGATGTGTTTGTCAGAATAATATCACCAATCCAGTGGCTCTCTTGTTACACAAACATTTTACTCTTCAAACTGGAGGATGCACCAGGGGTGTGATTCCTGCCCCTCCCCACTCGCTCTTGCTGGATGGCGAGTTCCACGCACCTCGCTACCTCGGACTAGCGAGGGGGTGGCTGAGGAAAGGTCAGCACACGGAGGCTGTAACCCCCGACCCCTCAGACTCCACCTCCGGCTGGCGGAGACCTTTCTGTCTTTTCAGTGAGGGCAGCTCGCGCCCCCTGGAATTGATACCAGCCCAGAGGGGGGGTGTGAGCGGGGATCAAACCCCGGAGGCAAGGGCTGGAGGCCGAGGAGGACCTCAGCCCCTCTGACAGTCTCGGCTGGTGGGTTAGTTCGGGAGTAAGTGGGGGGGGGGGGGGTTTGTACAGTTCCCTCGGCATTGCTGCCAATATTAATTGTCCCCGCCCCCCCAATGCCATATTGGAACAGGCCCCGCAAGGTCACTCAGCAGGAGGGGATGTGTGCGTGGGCCAGACGTGACTGGTGGCCAGTGAGGATGACTCCTGCGTGCGGGGCGGGACACCCATCTCCGCTGCCAGCCACCTGCCAGAAATCCACCTTGGCAATGGCGGCAATTTTCTTGTTCCACTCATCCACCACCATCACCTTCTCGGCCAGCGTCAAGCCCATGGTGTCCTGGTGTTTCTGCTGGATGTGCCTCTTGATGGTGCTGAGTTTGAGTGTGGCCAGGGTGCTGCCACACACCATGCAGACCAGTCCGTGTCTCCCCTGGTCGTAGTCCATCAGATACTCCAGCCTCCAGCGCTCCTGGTAATTACGCCAGTGGTCCCGCCCTGGGACCCGGCCACGCATTGTCCGTGCTGGCGAGCTCAGCTCCTGCTCCTCCACACACACTTCGATTTCTGCCGGAGTACTGTCCCCGGGGCACTCTCCATCCCAGTCCGGATCCACACACTTGGCAAAGTCCGTCTCTGGATTGTCACCTGCCGTGTAAAAAACAGACCATCAGAGAGAATAGGATCAAATTACAGCGCCTTCAACCGGGTCAAACTTCCCAACATACTGCACCCGAGTGGGAATCAGACACACTGTGTCACACTGAGATACTGCACCCGAGTGGGAATCAGACACACTGTGTCACTGAGATACTGCACCCGAGTGGGAATCAGACACACTGTCACACTGAGATACTGCACCCGAGTGGGAATCAGACACACTGTGTCACTGAGATACTGCACCCGAGTGGGAATCAGACACACTGTGTCACACTGAGATACTGCACCCGAGTGGGAATCAGACACACTGTGTCACTGAGATACTGCACCCGAGTGGGAATCAGACACACTGTGTCACACTGAGATACTGCACCCGAGTGGGAATCAGACACACTGTGTCACTGAGATACTGCACCCGAGTGGGA
The DNA here is from genome assembly GCF_047496885.1 of Scyliorhinus torazame. Classification (NCBI taxonomy): domain Eukaryota; kingdom Metazoa; phylum Chordata; class Chondrichthyes; order Carcharhiniformes; family Scyliorhinidae; genus Scyliorhinus; species Scyliorhinus torazame. The sequence goes on along the minus strand of NC_092730.1, from coordinate 3,833,971 downwards.
ATCAGACACACTGTGTCACTGAGATACTGCACCCGAGTGGGAATCAGACACACTGTGTCACTGAGATACTGCACCCGAGTGGGAATCAGACACACTGTGTCACACTGAGATACTGCACCCGAGTGGGAATCAGACACACTGTGTCACTGAGATACTGCACCCGAGTGGGAATCAGACACACTGTCACACTGAGATACTGCACCCGAGTGGGAATCAGACACACTGTGTCACTGAGATACTGCACCCGAGTGGGAATCAGACACACTGTCACACTGAGATACTGCACCCGAGTGGGAATCAGACACACTGTCACACTGAGATACTGCACCAGAGTGGGAATCAGACACACTGTCACACTGAGATACTGCACCCGAGTGGGAATCAGACACACTGTCACACTGAGATACTGCACCCGAGTGGGAATCAGACACACTGTCACACTGAGATACTGCACCCGAGTGGGAATCAGACACACTGTGTCACACTGAGATACTGCACCCGAGTGGGAATCAGACACACTGTGTCACTGAGATACTGCACCCGAGTGGGAATCAGACACACTGTCACACTGAGATACTGCACCCGAGTGGGAATCAGACACACTGTCACACTGAGATACTGCACCCGAGTGGGAATCAGACACACTGTGTCACACTGAGATACTGCACCCGAGTGGGAATCAGACACACTGTCACACTGAGATACTGCACCCGAGTGGGAATCAGACACACTGTGTCACTGAGATACTGCACCCGAGTGGGAATCAGACACACTGTGTCACTGAGATACTGCACCCGAGTGGGAATCAGACACACTGTGTCACTGAGATACTGCACCCGAGTGGGAATCAGACACACTGTCACACTGAGATACTGCACCCGAGTGGGAATCAGACACACTGTCACACTGAGATACTGCACCCGAGTGAGAATCAGACACACTGTGTCACACTGAGATACTGCACCCGAGTGGGAATCAGACACACTGTCACACTGAGATACTGCACCCGAGTGGGAATCAGACACACTGTCACACTGAGATACTGCACCCGAGTGGGAATCAGACACACTGTGTCACACTGAGATACTGCACCCGAGTGGGAATCAGACACACTGTGTCACACTGAGATACTCCACCCGAGTGGGAATCAGACACACTGTGTCATACTGAGATACTGCACCCGAGTGGGAATCAGACACACTGTGTCACACTGAGATACTGCACCCGAGTGGGAATCAGACACACTGTCACACTGAGATACTGCACCCGAGTGGGAATCAGACACACTGTGTCACTGAGATACTGCACCCGAGTGGGAATCAGACACACTGTGTCACACTGAGATACTGCACCCGAGTGGGAATCAGACACACTGTCACACTGAGATACTGCACCCGAGTGGGAATCAGACACACTGTGTCACTGAGATACTGCACCCGAGTGGGAATCAGACACACTGTGTCACACTGAGATACTGCACCCGAGTGGGAATCAGACACACTGTGTCACACTGAGATACTGCACCCGAGTGGGAATCAGACACACTGTCACACTGAGATACTGCACCCGAGTGGGAATCAGACACACTGTCACACTGAGATACTGCACCCGAGTGGGAATCAGACACACTGTCACACTGAGATACTGCACCCGAGTGGGAATCAGACACACTGTCACACTGAGATACTGCACCCGAGTGGGAATCAGACACACTGTCACACTGAGATACTGCACTCGAGTGGGAATCAGACACACTGTGTCACTGAGATACTGCACCCGAGTGGAAATCAGACACACTGTGTCACTGAGATACTGCACCCGAGTGGGAATCAGACACACTGTGTCACTGAGATACTGCACCCGAGTGGGAATCAGACACACTGTGTCACTGAGATACTGCACCCGAGTGGGAATCAGACACACTGTCACACTGAGATACTGCACCCGAGTGGGAATCAGACACACTGTGTCACTGAGATACTGCACCCGAGTGGGAATCAGACACACTGTGTCACTGAGATACTGCACCCGAGTGGGAATCAGACACACTGTGTCACTGAGATACTGCACCCGAGTGGGAATCAGACACACTGTGTCACTGAGATACTGCACCCGAGTGGGAATCAGACACACTGTCACACTGAGATACTGCACCCGAGTGGGAATCAGACACACTGTCACACTGAGATACTGCACCCGAGTGGGAATCAGACACACTGTCACACTGAGATACTGCACCCGAGTGGGAATCAGACACACTGTGTCACACTGAGATACTGCACCCGAGTGGGAATCAGACACACCGTGTCACTGAGATACTGCACCCGAGTGGGAATCAGACACACTGTGTCACTGAGATACTGCACCCGAGTGGGAGTCAGACACACTGTCACACTGAGATACTGCACCCGAGTGGGAATCAGACACACTGTCACACTGAGATACTGCACCCGAGTGGGAATCAGACACACTGTGTCACACTGAGATACTGCACCCGAGTGGGAATCAGACACACTGTGTCACACTGAGATACTGCACCCGAGTGGGAATCAGACACACTGTGTCATACTGAGATACTGCACCCGAGTGGGAATCAGACACACTGTGTCACACTGAGATACTGCACCCGAGTGGGAATCAGACACACTGTCACACTGAGATACTGCACCCGAGTGGGAATCAGACACACTGTGTCACTGAGATACTGCACCCGAGTGGGAATCAGACACACTGTGTCACACTGAGATACTGCACCCGAGTGGGAATCAGACACACTGTCACACTGAGATACTGCACCCGAGTGGGAATCAGACACACTGTGTCACTGAGATACTGCACCCGAGTGGGAATCAGACACACTGTGTCACACTGAGATACTGCACCCGAGTGGGAATCAGACACACTGTGTCACACTGAGATACTGCACCCGAGTGGGAATCAGACACACTGTCACACTGAGATACTGCACCCGAGTGGGAATCAGACACACTGTCACACTGAGATACTGCACCCGAGTGGGAATCAGACACACTGTCACACTGAGATACTGCACCCGAGTGGGAATCAGACACACTGTCACACTGAGATACTGCACCCGAGTGGGAATCAGACACACTGTCACACTGAGATACTGCACTCGAGTGGGAATCAGACACACTGTGTCACTGAGATACTGCACCCGAGTGGAAATCAGACACACTGTGTCACTGAGATACTGCACCCGAGTGGGAATCAGACACACTGTGTCACTGAGATACCGCACCCGAGTGGGAATCAGACACACTGTGTCACTGAGATACTGCACCCGAGTGGGAATCAGACACACTGTCACACTGAGATACTGCACCCGAGTGGGAATCAGACACACTGTGTCACTGAGATACTGCACCCGAGTGGGAATCAGACACACTGTGTCACTGAGATACTGCACCCGAGTGGGAATCAGACACACTGTCACACTGAGATACTGCACCCGAGTGGGAATCAGACACACTGTCACACTGAGATACTGCACCCGAGTGGGAATCAGACACACTGTGTCACTGAGATACTGCACCCGAGTGGGAATCAGACACACTGTCACACTGAGATACTGCACCCGAGTGGGAATCAGACACACTGTGTCACTGAGATACTGCACCCGAGTGGGAATCAGACACACTGTGTCACTGAGATACTGCACCCGAGTGGGAATCAGACTCACTGTCACACTGAGATACTGCACCCGAGTGGGAATCAGACACACTGTCACACTGAGATACTGCACCCGAGTGGGAATCAGACACACTGTCACACTGAGATACTGCACCCGAGTGGGAATCAGACGCACTGTGTCACTGAGATACTGCACCCGAGTGGGAATCAGACACACTGTCACACTGAGATACTGCACCCGAGTGGGAATCAGACACACTGTGTCACACTGAGATACTGCACCCGAGTGGGAATCAGACACACTGTGTCACTGAGATGCTGCACCCGAGTGGGAATCAGACACACTGTGTCACACTGAGATACTGCACCCGAGTGGGAATCAGACACACTGTGTCACTGAGATACTGCACCCGAGTGGGAATCAGACACACTGTGTCACTGAGACACTGCACCCGAGTGGGAATCAGACACACTGTGTCACTGAGATACTGCATCCGAGTGGGAATCAGACACACTGTGTCACTGAGATACTGCACCCGAGTGGGAATCAGACACACCGTCACACTGAGATACTGCACCCGAGTGGGAATCAGACACACTATGTCACACTGAGATACTGCACCCGAGTGGGAATCAGACACACTGTGTCACTGAGATACTGCACCCGAGTGGGAATCAGACACACTGTGTCACACTGAGATACTGCACCCGAGTGGGAATCAGACACACTGTGTCACTGAGATACTGCACCCGAGTGGGAATCAGACACACTGTGTCACTGAGACACTGCACCCGAGTGGGAATCAGACACACTGTGTCACTGAGATACTGCACCCGAGTGGGAATCAGACACACTGTGTCACACTGAGATACTGCACCCGAGTGGGAATCAGACACACTGTCACACTGAGATACTGCACCCGAGTGGGAATCAGACACACTGTGTCACTGAGATACTGCACCCGAGTGGGAATCAGACACACTGTCACACTGAGATACGGCACCCGAGTGGGAATCAGACACACTGTATCACTGAGATACTGCACCCGAGTGGGAATCAGACACACTGTCACACTGAGATACTGCACCCGAGTGGGAATCAGACACACTGTGTCACACTGAGATACTGCACCCGAGTGGGAATCAGACACACCGTGTCACTGAGATACTGCACCCGAGTGGGAATCAGACACACTGTGTCACTGAGATACTGCACCCGAGTGGGAATCAGACACACTGTCACACTGAGATACTGCACCCGAGTGGGAATCAGACACACTGTCACACTGAGATACTGCACCCGAGTGGGAATCAGACACACTGTGTCACACTGAGATACTGCACCCGAGTGGGAATCAGACACACTGTGTCACACTGAGATACTGCACCCGAGTGGGAATCAGACACACTGTGTCATACTGAGATACTGCACCCGAGTGGGAATCAGACACACTGTGTCACACTGAGATACTGCACCCGAGTGGGAATCAGACACACTGTCACACTGAGATACTGCACCCGAGTGGGAATCAGACACACTGTGTCACTGAGATGCTGCACCCGAGTGGGAATCAGACACACTGTGTCACACTGAGATACTGCACCCGAGTGGGAATCAGACACACTGTCACACTGAGATACTGCACCCGAGTGGGAATCAGACACACTGTGTCACTGAGATACTGCACACGAGTGGGAATCAGACACACTGTGTCACACTGAGATACTGCACCCGAGTGGGAATCAGACACACTGTGTCACACTGAGATACTGCACCCGAGTGGGAATCAGACACACTGTCACACTGAGATACTGCACCCGAGTGGGAATCAGACACACTGTCACACTGAGATACTGCACCCGAGTGGGAATCAGACACACTGTCACACTGAGATACTGCACCCGAGTGGGAATCAGACACACTGTCACACTGAGATACTGCACCCGAGTGGGAATCAGACACACTGTCACACTGAGATACTGCACTCGAGTGGGAATCAGACACACTGTGTCACTGAGATACTGCACCCGAGTGGAAATCAGACACACTGTGTCACTGAGATACTGCACCCGAGTGGGAATCAGACACACTGTGTCACTGAGATACTGCACCCGAGTGGGAATCAGACACACTGTGTCACTGAGATACTGCACCCGAGTGGGAATCAGACACACTGTCACACTGAGATACTGCACCCGAGTGGGAATCAGACACACTGTGTCACTGAGATACTGCACCCGAGTGGGAATCAGACACACTGTGTCACTGAGATACTGCACCCGAGTGGGAATCAGACACACTGTCACACTGAGATACTGCACCCGAGTGGGAATCAGACACACTGTCACACTGAGATACTGCACCCGAGTGGGAATCAGACACACTGTGTCACTGAGATACTGCACCCGAGTGGGAATCAGACACACTGTCAAACTGAGATACTGCACCCGAGTGGGAATCAGACACACTGTGTCACTGAGATACTGCACCCGAGTGGGAATCAGACACACTGTGTCACTGAGATACTGCACCCGAGTGGGAATCAGACTCACTGTCACACTGAGATACTGCACCCGAGTGGGAATCAGACACACTGTCACACTGAGATACTGCACCCGAGTGGGAATCAGACACACTGTCACACTGAGATACTGCACCCGAGTGGGAATCAGACGCACTGTGTCACTGAGATACTGCACCCGAGTGGGAATCAGACACACTGTCACACTGAGATACTGCACCCGAGTGGGAATCAGACACACTGTGTCACACTGAGATACTGCACCCGAGTGGGAATCAGACACACTGTGTCACTGAGATGCTGCACCCGAGTGGGAATCAGACACACTGTGTCACACTGAGATACTGCACCCGAGTGGGAATCAGACACACTGTGTCACTGAGATACTGCACCCGAGTGGGAATCAGACACACTGTGTCACTGAGACACTGCACCCGAGTGGGAATCAGACACACTGTGTCACTGAGATACTGCATCCGAGTGGGAATCAGACACACTGTGTCACTGAGATACTGCACCCGAGTGGGAATCAGACACACCGTCACACTGAGATACTGCACCCGAGTGGGAATCAGACACACTATGTCACACTGAGATACTGCACCCGAGTGGGAATCAGACACACTGTGTCACTGAGATACTGCACCCGAGTGGGAATCAGACACACTGTGTCACACTGAGATACTGCACCCGAGTGGGAATCAGACACACTGTCACACTGAGATACTGCACCCGAGTGGGAATCAGACACACTGTGTCACTGAGACACTGCACCCGAGTGGGAATCAGACACACTGTGTCACTGAGATACTGCACCCGAGTGGGAATCAGACACACTGTGTCACACTGAGATACTGCACCCGAGTGGGAATCAGACACACTGTCACACTGAGATACTGCACCCGAGTGGGAATCAGACACACTGTGTCACTGAGATACTGCACCCGAGTGGGAATCAGACACACTGTCACACTGAGATACTGCACCCGAGTGGGAATCAGACACACTGTGTCACTGAGATACTGCACCCGAGTGGGAATCAGACACACTGTCACACTGAGATACTGCACCCGAGTGGGAATCAGACACACTGTCACACTGAGATACTGCACCCGAGTGGGAATCAGACACACTGTCACACTGAGATACTGCACCCAAGTGGGAATCAGACACACTGTGTCACTGAGATACTGCACCCGAGTGGGAATCAGACACACTGTGTCACTGAGATACTGCACCCGAGTGGGAATCAGACACACTGTGTCACACTGAGATACTGCACCCGAGTGGGAATCAGACACACTGTGTCACACTGAGATACTGCACCCGAGTGGGAATCAGACACACTGTGTCACTGAGATACTGCACCCGAGTGGGAATCAGACACACTGTCACACTGAGATACTGCACCCGAGTGGGAATCAGACACACTGTGTCACACTGAGATACTGCACCCGAGTGGGAATCAGACACACTGTCACACTGAGATACTGCACCCGAGTGGGAATCAGACACACTGTGTCACACTGAGATACTGCACCCGAGTGGGAATCAGACACACTGTCACACTGAGATACTGCACCCGAGTGGGAATCAGACACACTGTGTCACTGAGATACTGCACCCGAGTGGGAATCAGACACACTGTGTCACTGAGATACTGCACCCGAGTGGGAATCAGACACACTGTCACACTGAGATACTGCACCCGAGTGGGAATCAGACACACTGTCACACTGAGATACTGCACCCAAGTGGGAATCAGACACACTGTGTCACTGAGATACTGCACCCGAGTGGGAATCAGACACACTGTCACACTGAGATACTGCACCCGAGTGGGAATCAGACACACTGTGTCACACTGAGATACTGCACCCGAGTGGGAATCAGACACACTGTGTCACACTGAGATACTGCACCCGAGTGGGAATCAGACACACTGTGTCACACTGAGATACTGCACCCGAGTGGGAATCAGACACACTGTCACACTGAGATACTGCACCCGAGTGGGAATCAGACACACTGTCACACTGAGATACTGCACCCGAGTGGGAATCAGACACACTGTGTCACTGAGATACTGCACCCGAGTGGGAATCAGACACACTGTCACACTGAGATACTGCACCCGAGTGGGAATCAGACACACTGTGTCACACTGAGATACTGCACCCGAGTGGGAATCAGACACACTGTCTCACACTGAGATACTGCACCCGAGTGGGAATCAGACACACTGTCACACTGAGATACTGCACCCGAGTGGGAATCAGACACACTGTCACACTGAGATACTGCACCCGAGTGGGAATCAGACACACTGTGTCACACTGAGATACTGCACCCGAGTGGGAATCAGACACACCGTCACACTGAGATACTGCACCCGAGTGGGAATCAGACACACTGTCACACTGAGATACTGCACCCGAGTGGGAATCAGACACACTGTGTCACTGAGATACTGCACCCGAGTGGGAATCAGACACACTGTGTCACTGAGATACTGCACCCGAGTGGGAATCAGACACACTGTGTCACTGAGATACTGCAACCGAGTGGGAATCAGACACACTGTCACACTGAGATACTGCACCCGAGTGGGATCAGACACACTGTGTCACTGAGATACTGCACCCGAGTGGGAATCAGACACACTGTCACACTGAGATACTGCACCCGAGTGGGAATCAGACACACTGTCACACTGAGATACTGCACCCGAGTGGGAATCAGACACACTGTGTCACTGAGATACTGCACCCGAGTGGGAATCAGACACACTGTCACTGAGATACTGCACCCGAGTGGGAATCAGACACACTGTCACACTGAGATACTGCACCCGAGTGGGAATCAGACACACTGTCACACTGAGATACTGCACCCGAGTGGGAATCAGACACACTGTCACACTGAGATACTGCACCCGAGTGGGAATCAGACACACTGTGTCACACTGAGATACTGCACCCGAGTGGGAATCAGACACACTGAGTCACTGAGATACTGCACCTGAGTGGGAATCAGACACACTGTGTCACTGAGATACTGCACCCGAGTGGGAATCAGACACACTGTGTCACACTGAGATACTGCACCCGAGTGGTAATCAGACACACCGTCACACTGAGATACTGCACCCGAGTGGGAATCAGACACACTGTGTCACTGAGATACTGCACCCGAGTGGGAATCAGACACACTGTGTCACTGAGATACTGCACCCGAGTGGGAATCAGACACACCGTCACACTGAGATACTGCACCCGAGTGGGAATCAGACACACTATGTCACACTGAGATACTGCACCCGAGTGGGAATCAGACACACTGTGTCACTGAGATACTGCACCCGAGTGGGAATCAGACACACTGTGTCACACTGAGATACTGCACCCGAGTGGGAATCAGACACACTGTGTCACTGAGACACTGCACCCGAGTGGGAATCAGACACACTGTGTCACTGAGATACTGCACCCGAGTGGGAATCAGACACACTGTGTCACTGAGATACTGCACCCGAGTGGGAATCAGACACACCGTCACACTGAGATACTGCACCCGAGTGGGAATCAGACACACTATGTCACACTGAGATACTGCACCCGAGTGGGAATCAGACACACTGTGTCACTGAGATACTGCACCCGAGTGGGAATCAGACACACTGTGTCACACTGAGATACTGCACCCGAGTGGGAATCAGACACACTGTGTCACTGAGATACTGCACCCGAGTGGGAATCAGACACACTGTGTCACTGAGACACTGCACCCGAGTGGGAATCAGACACACTGTGTCACTGAGATACTGCACCCGAGTGGGAATCAGACACACTGTGTCACACTGAGATACTGCACCCGAGTGGGAATCAGACACACTGTCACACTGAGATACTGCACCCGAGTGGGAATCAGACACACTGTGTCACTGAGATACTGCACCCGAGTGGGAATCAGACACACTGTCACACTGAGATACTGCACCCGAGTGGGAATCAGACACACTGTGTCACTGAGATACTGCACCCGAGTGGGAATCAGACACACTGTCACACTGAGATACTGCACCCGAGTGGGAATCAGACACACTGTCACACTGAGATACTGCACCCGAGTGGGAATCAGACACACTGTCACACTGAGATACTGCACCCAAGTGGGAATCAGACACACTGTGTCACTGAGATACTGCACCCAAGTGGGAATCAGACACACTGTGTCACTGAGATACTGCACCCGAGTGGGAATCAGACACACTGTGTCACACTGAGATACTGCACCCGAGTGGGAATCAGACACACTGTGTCACTGAGATACTGCACCCGAGTGGGAATCAGACACACTGTGTCACAGAGATACTGCACCCGAGTGGGAATCAGACACACTGTGTCACTGAGATACTGCACCCGAGTGGGAATCAGACACACTGTGTTACACTGAGATACTGCACCCGAGTGGGAATCAGCCACACTGAGTCACTGAGATACTGCAGCCGAGTGGGAATCAGACACACTGTCACACTGAGATACTGCACCCGAGTGGGAATCAGACACACTGTGTCACACTGAGATACTGCACCCGAGTGGGAATCAGACACACTGTGTCACTGAGATACTGCACCCGAGTGGGAATCAGACACACTGTCACACTGAGATACTGCACCCGAGTGGGAATCAGACACACTGTGTCACACTGAGACACTGCACCCGAGTGGGAATCAGACACACTGTCACACTGAGATACTGCACCCGAGTGGGAATCAGACACACTGTGTCACACTGAGATACTGCACCCGAGTGGGAATCAGACACACTGTCACACTGAGATACTGCACCCGAGTGGGAATCAGACACACTGTGTCACTGAGATACTGCACCCGAGTGGGAATCAGACACACTGTCACACAGAGATACTGCACCCGAGTGGGAATCAGACACACTGTCACACTGAGATACTGCACCCAAGTGGGAATCAGACACACTGTGTCACTGAGATACTGCACCCGAGTGGGAATCAGACACACTGTCACACTGAGATACTGCACCCGAGTGGGAATCAGACACACTGTGTCACACTGAGTTACTGCACCCGAGTGGGAATCAGACACACTGTGTCACACTGAGATACTGCACCCGAGTGGGAATCAGACACACTGTCACACTGAGATACTGCACCCAAGTGGGAATCAGACACACTGTCACACTGAGATACTGCACCCGAGTGGGAATCAGACACACTGTGTCACTGAGATACTGCACCCGAGTGGGAATCAGACACACTGTGTCACTGAGATACTGCACCCGAGTGGGAATCAGACACACTGAGTCACTGAGATACTGCACCCGAGTGGGAGTCAGACACACTGTGTCACTGAGATACTGCACCCGAGTGGGAATCAGACACACTGTCACACTGAGATACTGCACCCGAGTGGGAATCAGACACACTGTCACACTGAGATACTGCACCCGAGTGGGAATCAGACACACTGTGTCACACTGAGATACTGCACCCGAGTGGGAATCAGACACACTGTCTCACACTGAGATACTGCACCCGAGTGGGAATCAGACACACTGTCACACTGAGATACTGCACCCGAGTGGGAATCAGACACACTGTCACACTGAGATACTGCACCCGAGTGGGAATCAGACACACTGTGTCACACTGAGATACTGCACCCGAGTGGGAATCAGACACACCGTCACACTGAGATACTGCACCCGAGTGGGAATCAGACACACTGTCACACTGAGATACTGCACCCGAGTGGGAATCAGACACACTGTCACACTGAGATACTGCACCCGAGTGGGAATCAGACACACTGTCACACTGAGATACTGCACCCGAGTGGGAATCAGACACACTGTGTCACTGAGATACTGCACCCGAGTGGGAATCAGACACACTGTGTCACTGAGATACTGCACCCGAGTGGGAATCAGACACACTGTGTCACTGAGATACTGCACCCGAGTGGGAATCAGACACACTGTCACACTGAGATACTGCACCCGAGTGGGATCAGACACACTGTGTCACTGAGATACTGCACCCGAGTGGGAATCAGACACACTGTCACACTGAGATACTGCACCCGAGTGGGAATCAGACACACTGTGTCACAGAGATACTGCACCCGAGTGGGAATCAGACACACTGTCACACTGAGATACTGCACCCGAGTGGGAATCAGACACACTGTCACACTGAGATACTGCACCCGAGTGGGAATCAGACACACTGTGTCACACTGAGATACTGCACCCGAGTGGGAATCAGACACACTGTGTCACACTGAGATACTGCACCCGAGTGGGAATCAGACACACTGTCACACTGAGATACTGCACCCGAGTGGGAATCAGACACACTGTCACACTGAGATACTGCACCCGAGTGGGAATCAGACACACTGTGTCACTGAGATACTGCACCCGAGTGGGAATCAGACACACTGTGTCACACTGAGATACTGCACCCGAGTGGGAATCAGACACACTGTGTCACACTGAGATACTGCACCCGAGTGGGAATCAGACACACTGTCACACTGAGATACTGCACCCGAGTGGGAATCAGACACACTGTCACACTGAGATACTGCACCCGAGTGGGAATCAGACACACTGTGTCACTGAGATACTGCACCCGAGTGGGAATCAGACACACTGTGTCACTGAGATACTGCACCCGAGTGGGAATCAGACGCACTGTCACACTGAGATACTGCACCCGAGTGGGAATCAGACACACTGTCACACTGAGATACTGCACCCGAGTGGGAATCAGACACACTGTGTCACACTGAGATACTGCACCCGAGTGGGAATCAGACACACCGTCACACTGAGATACTGCACCCGAGTGGGAATCAGACACACTGTCACACTGAGATACTGCACCCGAGTGGGAATCAGACACACTGTCACACTGAGATACTGCACCCGAGTGGGAATCAGACACACTGTCACACTGAGATACTGCACCCGAGTGGGAATCAGACACACTGTGTCACTGAGATACTGCACCCGAGTGGGAATCAGACACACTGTGTCACTGAGATACTGCACCCGAGTGGGAATCAGACACACTGTGTCACTGAGATACTGCACCCGAGTGGGAATCAGACACACTGTCACACTGAGATACTGCACCCGAGTGGGATCAGACACACTGTGTCACTGAGATACTGCACCCGAGTGGGAATCAGACACACTGTCACACTGAGATACTGCACCCGAGTGGGAATCAGACACACTGTGTCACAGAGATACTGCACCCGAGTGGGAATCAGACACACTGTCACACTGAGATACTGCACCCGAGTGGGAATCAGACACACTGTCACACTGAGATACTGCACCCGAGTGGGAATCAGACACACTGTGTCACACTGAGATACTGCACCCGAGTGGGAATCAGACACACTGTGTCACACTGAGATACTGCACCCGAGTGGGAATCAGACACACTGTCACACTGAGATACTGCACCCGAGTGGGAATCAGACACACTGTCACACTGAGATACTGCACCCGAGTGGGAATCAGACACACTGTGTCACTGAGATACTGCACCCGAGTGGGAATCAGACACACTGTGTCACTGAGATACTGCACCCGAGTGGGAATCAGACGCACTGTCACACTGAGATACTGCATCCGAGTGGGAATCAGACACACTGTGTCACTGAGATACTGCACCCGAGTGGGAATCAGACACACTGTGTCACTGAGATACTGCACCCGAGTGGGAATCAGACACACTGTGTCACTGAGATACTGCACCCGAGTGGGAATCAGACACACTGTGTCACTGAGATACTGCACCCGAGTGGGAATCAGACACACTGTGTCACTGAGATACTGCACCCGAGTGGGAATCAGACACACTGTGTCACTGAGATACTGCACCCGAGTGGGAATCAGACACACTGTCACACTGAGATACTGCACCCGAGTGGGAATCAGACACACTGTGTCACTGAGATACTGCACCCGAGTGGGAATCAGACACACTGTGTCACTGAGATACTGCACCCGAGTGGGAATCAGACGCACTGTCACACTGAGATACTGCACCCGAGTGGGAATCAGACACACTGTCACACTGAGATACTGCACCCGAGTGGGAATCAGACACACTGTGTCACACTGAGATACTGCACCCGAGTGGGAATCAGACACACTGTCACACTGAGATACTGCACCCGAGTGGGAATCAGACACACTGTCACACTGAGATACTGCACCCGAGTGGGAATCAGACACACTGTGTCACTGAGATCCTGCACCCGAGTGGGAATCAGACACACTGTGTCACTGAGATACTGCACCCGAGTGGGAATCAGACGCACTGTCACACTGAGATACTGCACCCGAGTGGGAATCAGACACACTGTGTCACTGAGATACTGCACCCGAGTGGGAATCAGACACACTGTCACTGAGATACTGCACCCGAGTGGGAATCAGACACACTGTCACACTGAGATACTGCACCCGAGTGGGAATCAGACACACTGTCACACTGAGATACTGCACCCGAGTGGGAATCAGACACACTGTCACACTGAGATACTGCACCCGAGTGGGAATCAGACACACTGTGTCACACTGAGATACTGCACCCGAGTGGGAATCAGACACACTGAGTCACTGAGATACTGCACCTGAGTGGGAATCAGACACACTGTGTCACTGAGATACTGCACCCGAGTGGGAATCAGACACACTGTGTCACACTGAGATACTGCACCCGAGTGGGAATCAGACACACCGTCACACTGAGATACTGCACCCGAGTGGGAATCAGACACACTGTGTCACTGAGATACTGCACCCGAGTGGGAATCAGACACACTGTGTCACTGAGATACTGCACCCGAGTGGGAATCAGACACACTGTGTCACTGAGATACTGCACCCGAGTGGGAATCAGACACACCGTCACACTGAGATACTGCACCCGAGTGGGAATCAGACACACTATGTCACACTGAGATACTGCACCCGAGTGGGAATCAGACACACTGTGTCACTGAGATACTGCACCCGAGTGGGAATCAGACACACTGTCACACTGAGATACTGCACTCGAGTGGGAATCAGACACACTGTGTCACACTGAGATACTGCACCCGAGTGGGAATCAGACACACTGTCACACTGAGATACTGCACCCGAGTGGGAATCAGACACACTGTGTCACTGAGATACTGCACCCGAGTGGGAATCAGACACACTGTGTCACTGAGATACTGCACCCGAGTGGGAATCAGACACACTGTGTCACTGAGATACTGCACCCGAGTGGGAATCAGACACACTGTCACACTGAGATACTGCACCCGAGTGGGATCAGACACACTGTGTCACTGAGATACTGCACCCGAGTGGGAATCAGACACACTGTCACACTGAGATACTGCACCCGAGTGGGAATCAGACACACTGTCACACTGAGATACTGCACCCGAGTGGGAATCAGACACACTGTGTCACTGAGATACTGCACCCGAGTGGGAATCAGACACACTGTCACACTGAGATACTGCACCCGAGTGGGAATCAGACACACTGTCACACTGAGATAATGCACCCGAGTGGGAATCAGACACACTGTCACACTGAGATACTGCACCCAAGTGGGAATCAGACACACTGTCACACTGAGATACTGCACCCGAGTGGGAATCAGACACACTGTCACACTGAGATACTGCACCCGAATGGGAATCAGACACACTGTGTCACACTGAGATACTGCACCCGAGTGGGGATCAGACACACTGTGTCACTGAGATACTGCACCCGAGTGGGAATCAGACACACTGTGTCACTGAGATAGTGCACCCGAGTGGGAATCAGACACACTGTCACACTGAGATACTGCACTCGAGTGGGAATCAGACACACTGTGTCACACTGAGATACTGCACCCGAGTGGGAATCAGACACACTGTCACACTGAGATACTGCACCCGAGTGGGAATCAGACACACTGTCACACTGAGATACTGCACCCGAGTGGGAATCAGACACACTGTGTCACTGAGATACTGCACCCGAGTGGGAATCAGACACACTGTGTCACTGAGATACTGCACCCGAGTGGGAATCAGACACACTGTCACACTGAGATACTGCACCCGAGTGGGAATCAGACACACTGTCACACTGAGATACTGCACCCGAGTGGGATCAGACACACTGTGTCACTGAGATACTGCACCCGAGTGGGAATCAGACACACTGTCACACTGAGATACTGCACCCGAGTGGGAATCAGACACACTGTCACACTGAGATACTGCACCCGAGTGGGAATCAGACACACTGTGTCACACTGAGATACTGCACCCGAGTGGGAATCAGACACACTGAGTCACTGAGATACTGCACCTGAGTGGGAATCAGACACACTGTGTCACTGAGATACTGCACCCGAGTGGGAATCAGACACACTGTGTCACACTGAGATACTGCACCCGAGTGGGAATCAGACACACCGTCACACTGAGATACTGCACCCGAGTGGGAATGAGACACACTGTGTCACTGAGATACTGCACCCGAGTGGGAATCAGACACACTGTGTCACTGAGATACTGCACCCGAGTGGGAATCAGACACACCGTCACACTGAGATACTGCACCCGAGTGGGAATCAGACACACTATGTCACACTGAGATACTGCACCCGAGTGGGAATCAGACACACTGTGTCACTGAGATACTGCACCCGAGTGGGAATCAGACACACTGTCACACTGAGATACTGCACTCGAGTGGGAATCAGACACACTGTGTCACACTGAGATACTGCACCCGAGTGGGAATCAGACACACTGTCACACTGAGATACTGCACCCGAGTGGGAATCAGACACACTGTCACACTGAGATACTGCACCCGAGTGGGAATCAGACACACTGTGTCACTGAGATACTGCACCCGAGTGGGAATCAGACACACTGTGTCACTGAGATACTGCACCCGAGTGGGAATCAGACACACTGTCACACTGAGATACTGCACCCGAGTGGGATCAGACACACTGTGTCACTGAGATACTGCACCCGAGTGGGAATCAGACACACTGTCACACTGAGATACTGCACCCGAGTGGGAATCAGACACACTGTCACACTGAGATACTGCACCCGAGTGGGAATCAGACACACTGTGTCACACTGAGATACTGCACCCGAGTGGGAATCAGACACACTGTCACACTGAGATACTGCACCCGAGTGGGAATCAGACACACTGTGTCACACTGAGATACTGCACCCGAGTGGGAATCAGACACACTGTGTCACTGAGATACTGCACCCGAGTGGGAATCAGACACACTGTGTCACTGAGATACTGCACCCGAGTGGGAATCAGACACACTGTCACACTGAGACACTGCACCCGAGTGGGAATCAGACACACTGTGTCACTGAGATACTGCACCCGAGTGGGAATCAGACACACTGTGTCACTGAGATACTGCACCCGAGTGGGAATCAGACACACTGTCACTGAGATACTGCACCCGAGTGGGAATCAGACACACTGTGTCACTGAGATACTGCACCCGAGTGGGAATCAGACACACTGTGTCACTGAGATACTGCATCCGAGTGGGAATCAGACACACTGTCACACTGAGATACTGCACCCGAGTGGGAATCAGACACACTGTGTCACTGAGATACTGCACCCGAGTGGGAATCAGACACACTGTGTCACTGAGATACTGCACCCGAGTGGGAATCAGACACACTGTCACACTGAGATACTGCACCCGATTGGAAATCAGACACACTGTCACACTGAGATACTGCACCCGAGTGGGAATCAGACACACTGTCACACTGAGATACTGCACCCGAGTGGGAATCAGACACACTGTGTCACTGAGATGCTGCAGCCGAGTGGGAATCAGACACACTGTCACACTGAGATACTGCACCCGAGTGGGAATCAGACACACTGTGTCACACTGAGATACTGCACCCGAGTGGGAATCAGACACACTGTCACACTGAGATACTGCACCCGAGTGGGAATCAGACACACTGTGTCACTGAGATGCTGCAGCCGAGTGGGAATCAGACACACTGTCACACTGAGATACTGCACCCGAGTGGGAATCAGACACACTGTGTCACACTGAGATACTGCACCCGAGTGGGAATCAGACACACTGTCACACTGAGATACTGCACCCGAGTGGGAATCAGACACACTGTGTCACTGAGATACTGCACCCGAGTGGGAATCAGACACACTGTCACACTGAGATACTGCACCCGAGTGGGAATCAGACACACTGTCACACTGAGATACTGCACCCGAGTGGGAATCAGACACACTGTGTCACTGAGATACTGCACCCGAGTGGGAATCAGACACACTGTGTCACTGAGATACTGCACCCGAGTGGGAATCAGACACACTGTGTCACACTGAGATACTGCACCCGAGTGGGAATCAGACACACTGTGTCACTGAGATGCTGCAGCCGAGTGGGAATCAGACACACTGTCACACTGAGATACTGCACCCGAGTGGGAATCAGACACACTGTCACACTGAGATACTGCACCCGAGTGGGAATCAGACACACTGTCACACTGAGATACTGCACCCGAGTGGGAATCAGACACACTGTCACACTGAGATACTGCACCCGAGTGGGAATCAGACACACTGTCACACTGAGATACTGCACCAGAGTGGGAATCAGACACACTGTGTCACACTGAGATACTGCACCCGAGTGGGAATCAGACACACTGTCACACTGAGATACTGCACCCGAGTGGGAATCAGACACACCGTCACACTGAGATACTGCACCCGAGTGGGAATCAGACACACTGTCACACTGAGATACTGCACCCGAGTGGGAATCAGACACACTGTGTCACTGAGATACTGCACCCGAGTGGGAATCAGACACACTGTCACACTGAGATACTGCACCCGAGTGGGAATCAGACACACTGTCACACTGAGATACTGCACCCGAGTGGGAATCAGACACACTGTGTCACTGAGATACTGCACCCGAGTGGGAATCAGACACACTGTCACACTGAGATACTGCACCCGAGTGGGAATCAGACACACTGTGTCACTGAGATACTGCACCCGAGTGGGAATCAGACACACTGTCACACTGAGATACTGCACCCGAGTGGGAATCAGACACACTGTCACACTGAGATACTGCACCCGAGTGGGAATCAGACACACTGTCACACTGAGATACTGCACCCGAGTGGGAATCAGACACACTGTGTCACTGAGATACTGCACCCGAGTGGGAATCAGACACACTGTCACACTGAGATACTGCACCCGAGTGGGAATCAGACACACTGTCACACTGAGATACTGCACCCGAGTGGGAATCAGACACACTGTGTCACTGAGATACTGCACCCGAGTGGGAATCAGACACACTGTGTCACTGAGATACTGCACCCGAGTGGGAATCAGACACACTGTGTCACTGAGATACTGCATCCGAGTGGGAATCAGACACACTGTGTCACTGAGATACTGCACCCGAGTGGGAATCAGACACACTGTGTCACTGAGATACTGCACCCGAGTGGGAATCAGACACACTGTCACACTGAGATACTGCACCCGATTGGAAATCAGACACACTGTCACACTGAGATACTGCACCCGAGTGGGAATCAGACACACTGTGTCACTGAGATACTGCACCCGAGTGGGAATCAGACACACTGTGTCACTGAGATACTGCACCCGATTGGAAATCAGACACACTGTCACACTGAGATACTGCACCCGAGTGGGAATCAGACACACTGTGTCACACTGAGATACTGCACCCGAGTGGGAATCAGACACACTGTCACACTGAGATACTGCACCCGATTGGAAATCAGACACACTGTCACACTGAGATACTGCACCCGAGTGGGAATCAGACACACTGTCACACTGAGATACTGCACCCGAGTGGGAATCAGACACACTGTGTCACACTGAGATACTGCACCCGAGTGGGAATCAGACACACTGTGTCACTGAGATACTGCAGCCGAGTGGGAATCAGACACACTGTGTCACTGAGATACTGCACCCGAGTGGGAATCAGACACACTGTCACACTGAGATACTGCACCCGAGTGGGAATCAGACACACTGTCACACTGAGATACTGCACCCGAGTGGGAATCAGACACACTGTGTCACACTGAGATACTGCACCCGAGTGGGAATCAGACACACTGTCACACTGAGATACTGCACCCGAGTGGGAATCAGACACACTGTGTCACTGAGATACTGCACCCGAGTGGGAATAAGACACACTGTCACACTGAGATACTGCACCCGAGTGGGAATCAGACACACTGTCACACTGAGATACTGCACCCGAGTGGGAATCAGTCACACTGTCACACTGAGATACTGCACCCGAGTGGGAATCAGACACTGTCACACTGAGATACTGCACCCGAGTGGGAATCAGACACACTGTGTCACTGAGATACTGCAGCCGAGTGGGAATCAGACACACTGTCACAGTGAGATACTGCACCCGAGTGGGAATCAGACACACTGTGTCACTGAGATACTGCAGCCGAGTGGGAATCAGACACACTGTCACACTGAGATACTGCACCCGAGTGGGAATCAGACACACTGTCACACTGAGATACTGCACCCGAGTGGGAATCAGACACACTGTCACACTGAGATACTGCACCCGAGTGGGAATCAGACACACTGTCA
This sequence comes from Scyliorhinus torazame, assembly GCF_047496885.1. Taxonomy (NCBI): domain Eukaryota; kingdom Metazoa; phylum Chordata; class Chondrichthyes; order Carcharhiniformes; family Scyliorhinidae; genus Scyliorhinus; species Scyliorhinus torazame. Next base: position 3,812,997 of record NC_092730.1, on the reverse strand, counting down.
CACTGAGATACTGCACCCGAGTGGGAATCAGACACACTGTCACACTGAGATACTGCACCCGAGTGGGAATCAGACACACTGTCACACTGAGATACTGCACCCGAGTGGGAATCAGACACACTGTGTCACTGAGATACTGCACCCGAGTGGGAATCAGACACACTGTGTCACTGAGATACTGCACCCGAGTGGGAATCAGACACACTGTCACACTGAGATACTGCACCCGAGTGGGAATCAGACACACTGTCACACTGAGATACTGCACCAGAGTGGGAATCAGACACACTGTCACACTGAGATACTGCACCCGAGTGGGAATCAGACACACTGTGTCACTGAGATACTGCACCCGAGTGGGAATCAGACACACTGTGTCACTGAGATACTGCACCCGAGTGGGAATCAGACACACTGTGTCACTGAGATACTGCACCCGAGTGGGAATCAGACACACTGTCACACTGAGATACTGCACCCGAGTGGGAATCAGACACACTGTGTCACTGAGATACTGCACCCGAGTGGGAATCAGACACACTGTGTCACTGAGATACTGCACCCGAGTGGGAATCAGACACATTGTCACACTAAGATACTGCACCCGAGTGGGAATCAGACACACTGTGTCACACTGAGATACTGCACCCGAGTGGGAATCAGACACACTGTGTCATTGAGATACTGCACCCGAGTGGGAATCAGACACACTGTCACACTGAGATACTGCACCCGAGTGGGAATCAGACACACTGTCACACTGAGATACTGCACCCGAGTGTGAATCAGACACACTGAGTCACACTGAGATACTGCACCCAAGTGGGAATCAGACACACTGTGTCACAGAGATACTGCACCCGAGTGGGAATCAGACACACTGTGTCACTGAGATACTGCACCCGAGTGGGAATCAGACACACTGTGTCACTGAGATACTGCAACCGAGTGGGAATCAGACACACTGTCACACTGAGATACTGCATCCGAGTGGGAATCAGACACACTGTGTCACTGAGATACTGCACCCGAGTGGGAATCAGACACACTGTGGCACTGAGATACTGCACCCGAGTGGGAATCAGACACACTGTGTCACTGAGATACTGCACCCGAGTGGGAATCAGACACACTGAGTCACTGAGATACTGCACCCGAGTGGGAATCAGACACACTGTGTCACTGAGATACTGCACCCGAGTGGGAATCAGACACACTGTCACACTGAGATACTGCACCCGAGTGGGAATCAGACATACTGTCACACTGAGATACTGCACCCGAGTGGGAATCAGACACACTGAGTCACTGAGATACTGCACCCGAGTGGGAATCAGACACACTGTGTCACTGAGATACTGCACCCGAGTGGGAATCAGACACACTGTCACACTGAGATACTGCACCCGAGTGGGAATCAGACACACTGTCACACTGAGATACTGCACCCGAGTGGGAATCAGACACACTGTCACACTGAGATACTGCACCCGAGTGGGAATCAGACACACTGTGTCACTGAGATACTGCACCCGAGTGGGAATCAGACACACTGTGTCACTGAGATACTGCACCCGAGTGGGAATCAGACATACTGTCACACTGAGATACTGCACCCGAGTGGGAATCAGACACACTGTCACACTGAGATACTGCACCCGAGTGGGAATCAGACACACTGTCACACTGAGATACTGCACCCGAGTGGGAATCAGACACACTGTCACACTGAGATACTGCACCCGAGTGGGAATCAGACACACTGTGTCACTGAGATACTGCACCCGAGTGGGAATCAGACACACTGTGTCACACTGAGATACTGCACCCGAGTGGGAATCAGACACACCGTCACACTGAGATACTGCACCCGAGTGGGAATCAGACACACTGTCACACTGAGATACTGCACCCGAGTGGGAATCAGACACACTGTGTCACTGAGATACTGCACCCGAGTGGGAATCAGACACACTGTCACACTGAGATACTGCACCCGAGTGGGAATCAGACACACTGTCACACTGAGATACTGCACCCGAGTGGGAATCAGACACACTGTGTCACTGAGATACTGCACCCGAGTGGGAATCAGACACACTGTGTCACACTGAGATACTGCACCCGAGTGGGAATCAGACACACTGTCACACTGAGATACTGCACCCGAGTGGGAATCAGACACACTGTCACACTGAGATACTGCACCCGAGTGGGAATCAGACACACTGTGTCACTGAGATACTGCACCCGAGTGGGAATCAGACACACTGTGTCACTGAGATAGTGCACCCGAGTGGGAATCAGACACACTGTCACACTGAGATACTGCACTCGAGTGGGAATCAGACACACTGTGTCACACTGAGATACTGCACCCGAGTGGGAATCAGACACACTGTCACACTGAGATACTGCACCCGAGTGGGAATCAGACACACTGTCACACTGAGATACTGCACCCGAGTGGGAATCAGACACACTGTGTCACTGAGATACTGCACCCGAGTGGGAATCAGACACACTGTGTCACTGAGATACTGCACCCGAGTGGGAATCAGACACACTGTCACACTGAGATACTGCACCCGAGTGGGATCAGACACACTGTGTCACTGAGATACTGCACCCGAGTGGGAATCAGACACACTGTCACACTGAGATACTGCACCCGAGTGGGAATCAGACACACTGTCACACTGAGATACTGCACCCGAGTGGGAATCAGACACACTGTGTCACTGAGATACTGCACCCGAGTGGGAATCAGACACACTGTCACACTGAGATACTGCACCCGAGTGGGAATCAGACACACTGTCACACTGAGATACTGCACCCGAGTGGGAATCAGACACACTGTCACACTGAGATACTGCACCCGAGTGGGAATCAGACACACTGTCACACTGAGATACTGCACCCGAGTGGGAATCAGACACACTGTCACACTGAGATACTGCACCCGAGTGGGAATCAGACACACTGTCACACTGAGATACTGCACCCGAGTGGGAATCAGACACACTGTGTCACACTGAGATACTGCACCCGAGTGGGAATCAGACACACTGAGTCACTGAGATACTGCACCTGAGTGGGAATCAGACACACTGTGTCACTGAGATACTGCACCCGAGTGGGAATCAGACACACTGTGTCACACTGAGATACTGCACCCGAGTGGGAATCAGACACACCGTCACACTGAGATACTGCACCCGAGTGGGAATCAGACACACTGTGTCACTGAGATACTGCACCCGAGTGGGAATCAGACACACTGTGTCACTGAGATACTGCACCCGAGTGGGAATCAGACACACCGTCACACTGAGATACTGCACCCGAGTGGGAATCAGACACACTATGTCACACTGAGATACTGCACCCGAGTGGGAATCAGACACACTGTGTCACTGAGATACTGCACCCGAGTGGGAATCAGACACACTGTCACACTGAGATACTGCACTCGAGTGGGAATCAGACACACTGTGTCACACTGAGATACTGCACCCGAGTGGGAATCAGACACACTGTCACACTGAGATACTGCACCCGAGTGGGAATCAGACACACTGTCACACTGAGATACTGCACCCGAGTGGGAATCAGACACACTGTGTCACTGAGATACTGCACCCGAGTGGGAATCAGACACACTGTGTCACTGAGATACTGCACCCGAGTGGGAATCAGACACACTGTCACACTGAGATACTGCACCCGAGTGGGATCAGACACACTGTGTCACTGAGATACTGCACCCGAGTGGGAATCAGACACACTGTCACACTGAGATACTGCACCCGAGTGGGAATCAGACACACTGTCACACTGAGATACTGCACCCGAGTGGGAATCAGACACACTGTGTCACTGAGATACTGCACCCGAGTGGGAATCAGACACACTGTCACACTGAGATACTGCACCCGAGTGGGAATCAGACACACTGTCACACTGAGATACTGCACCCGAGTGGGAATCAGACACACTGTCACACTGAGATACTGCACCCAAGTGGGAATCAGACACACTGTCACACTGAGATACTGCACCCGAGTGGGAATCAGACACACTGTCACACTGAGATACTGCACCCGAGTGGGAATCAGACACACTGTGTCACACTGAGATACTGCACCCGAGTGGGAATCAGACACACTGTGTCACTGAGATACTGCACCCGAGTGGGAATCAGACACACTGTGTCACTGAGATACTGCACCCGAGTGGGAATCAGACACACTGTCACACTGAGACACTGCACCCGAGTGGGAATCAGACACACTGTGTCACTGAGATACTGCACCCGAGTGGGAATCAGACACACTGTGTCACTGAGATACTGCACCCGAGTGGGAATCAGACACACTGTCACTGAGATACTGCACCCGAGTGGGAATCAGACACACTGTGTCACTGAGATACTGCACCCGAGTGGGAATCAGACACACTGTGTCACTGAGATACTGCATCCGAGTGGGAATCAGACACACTGTCACACTGAGATACTGCACCCGAGTGGGAATCAGACACACTGTGTCACTGAGATACTGCACCCGAGTGGGAATCAGACACACTGTGTCACTGAGATACTGCACCCGAGTGGGAATCAGACACACTGTCACACTGAGATACTGCACCCGATTGGAAATCAGACACACTGTCACACTGAGATACTGCACCCGAGTGGGAATCAGACACACTGTCACACTGAGATACTGCACCCGAGTGGGAATCAGACACACTGTGTCACTGAGATGCTGCAGCCGAGTGGGAATCAGACACACTGTCACACTGAGATACTGCACCCGAGTGGGAATCAGACACACTGTGTCACACTGAGATACTGCACCCGAGTGGGAATCAGACACACTGTCACACTGAGATACTGCACCCGAGTGGGAATCAGACACACTGTGTCACTGAGATGCTGCAGCCGAGTGGGAATCAGACACACTGTCACACTGAGATACTGCACCCGAGTGGGAATCAGACACACTGTGTCACTGAGATACTGCACCCGAGTGGGAATCAGACACACTGTCACACTGAGATACTGCACCCGAGTGGGAATCAGACACACTGTGTCACTGAGATACTGCACCCGAGTGGGAATCAGACACACTGTGTCACTGAGATACTGCACCCGAGTGGGAATCAGACACATTGTCACACTAAGATACTGCACCCGAGTGGGAATCAGACACACTGTGTCACACTGAGATACTGCACCCGAGTGGGAATCAGACACACTGTGTCATTGAGATACTGCACCCGAGTGGGAATCAGACACACTGTCACACTGAGATACTGCACCCGAGTGGGAATCAGACACACTGTCACACTGAGATACTGCACCCGAGTGTGAATCAGACACACTGAGTCACACTGAGATACTGCACCCATGTGGGAATCAGACACACTGTGTCACAGAGATACTGCACCCGAGTGGGAATCAGACACACTGTGTCACTGAGATACTGCACCCGAGTGGGAATCAGACACACTGTGTCACTGAGATACTGCAACCGAGTGGGAATCAGACACACTGTCACACTGAGATACTGCATCCGAGTGGGAATCAGACACACTGTGTCACTGAGATACTGCACCCGAGTGGGAATCAGACACACTGTGGCACTGAGATACTGCACCCGAGTGGGAATCAGACATACTGTCACACTGAGATACTGCACCCGAGTGGGAATCAGACACACTGAGTCACTGAGATACTGCACCCGAGTGGGAATCAGACACACTGTGTCACTGAGATACTGCACCCGAGTGGGAATCAGACACACTGTCACACTGAGATACTGCACCCGAGTGGGAATCAGACACACTGTCACACTGAGATACTGCACCCGAGTGGGAATCAGACACACTGTCACACTGAGATACTGCACCCGAGTGGGAATCAGACACACTGTGTCACTGAGATACTGCACCCGAGTGGGAATCAGACACACTGTGTCACTGAGATACTGCACCCGAGTGGGAATCAGACATACTGTCACACTGAGATACTGCACCCGAGTGGGAATCAGACACACTGTCACACTGAGATACTGCACCCGAGTGGGAATCAGACACACTGTCACACTGAGATACTGCACCCGAGTGGGAATCAGACACACTGTCACACTGAGATACTGCACCCGAGTGGGAATCAGACACACTGTGTCACTGAGATACTGCACCCGAGTGGGAATCAGACACACTGTGTCACACTGAGATACTGCACCCGAGTGGGAATCAGACACACCGTCACACTGAGATACTGCACCCGAGTGGGAATCAGACACACTGTCACACTGAGATACTGCACCCGAGTGGGAATCAGACACACTGTGTCACACTGAGATACTGCACCCGAGTGGGAATCAGACACACTGTCACACTGAGATACTGCACCCGAGTGGGAATCAGACACACTGTGTCACTGAGATACTGCACCCGAGTGGGAATCAGACACACTGTCACACTGAGATACTGCACCCGAGTGGGAATCAGACACACTGTCACACTGAGATACTGCACCCGAGTGGGAATCAGACACACTGTGTCACTGAGATACTGCACCCGAGTGGGAATCAGACACACTGTGTCACACTGAGATACTGCACCCGAGTGGGAATCAGACACACTGTCACACTGAGATACTGCACCCGAGTGGGAATCAGACACACTGTCACACTGAGATACTGCACCCGAGTGGGAATCAGACACACTGTGTCACTGAGATACTGCACCCGAGTGGGAATCAGACACACTGTGTCACTGAGATACTGCACCCGAGTGGGAATCAGACACACTGTCACACTGAGATACTGCACCCGAGTGGGATCAGACACACTGTGTCACTGAGATACTGCACCCGAGTGGGAATCAGACACACTGTCACACTGAGATACTGCACCCGAGTGGGAATCAGACACACTGTCACACTGAGATACTGCACCCGAGTGGGAATCAGACACACTGTGTCACTGAGATACTGCACCCGAGTGGGAATCAGACACACTGTCACACTGAGATACTGCACCCGAGTGGGAATCAGACACACTGTCACACTGAGATACTGCACCCGAGTGGGAATCAGACACACTGTCACACTGAGATACTGCACCCAAGTGGGAATCAGACACACTGTCACACTGAGATACTGCACCCGAGTGGGAATCAGACACACTGTCACACTGAGATACTGCACCCGAATGGGAATCAGACACACTGTGTCACACTGAGATACTGCACCCGAGTGGGGATCAGACACACTGTGTCACTGAGATACTGCACCCGAGTGGGAATCAGACACACTGTGTCACTGAGATAGTGCACCCGAGTGGGAATCAGACACACTGTCACACTGAGATACTGCACTCGAGTGGGAATCAGACACACTGTGTCACACTGAGATACTGCACCCGAGTGGGAATCAGACACACTGTCACACTGAGATACTGCACCCGAGTGGGAATCAGACACACTGTCACACTGAGATACTGCACCCGAGTGGGAATCAGACACACTGTGTCACTGAGATACTGCACCCGAGTGGGAATCAGACACACTGTGTCACTGAGATACTGCACCCGAGTGGGAATCAGACACACTGTCACACTGAGATACTGCACCCGAGTGGGATCAGACACACTGTGTCACTGAGATACTGCACCCGAGTGGGAATCAGACACACTGTCACACTGAGATACTGCACCCGAGTGGGAATCAGACACACTGTCACACTGAGATACTGCACCCGAGTGGGAATCAGACACACTGTGTCACTGAGATACTGCACCCGAGTGGGAATCAGACACACTGTCACACTGAGATACTGCACCCGAGTGGGAATCAGACACACTGTCACACTGAGATACTGCACCCGAGTGGGAATCAGACACACTGTCACACTGAGATACTGCACCCGAGTGGGAATCAGACACACTGTCACACTGAGATACTGCACCCGAGTGGGAATCAGACACACTGTCACACTGAGATACTGCACCCGAGTGGGAATCAGACACACTGTCACACTGAGATACTGCACCCGAGTGGGAATCAGACACACTGTGTCACACTGAGATACTGCACCCGAGTGGGAATCAGACACACTGAGTCACTGAGATACTGCACCTGAGTGGGAATCAGACACACTGTGTCACTGAGATACTGCACCCGAGTGGGAATCAGACACACTGTGTCACACTGAGATACTGCACCCGAGTGGGAATCAGACACACCGTCACACTGAGATACTGCACCCGAGTGGGAATCAGACACACTGTGTCACTGAGATACTGCACCCGAGTGGGAATCAGACACACTGTGTCACTGAGATACTGCACCCGAGTGGGAATCAGACACACCGTCACACTGAGATACTGCACCCGAGTGGGATCAGACACACTATGTCACACTGAGATACTGCACCCGAGTGGGAATCAGACACACTGTCACACTGAGATACTGCACCCGAGTGGGAATCAGACACACTGTCACACTGAGATACTGCACCCGAGTGGGAATCAGACACACTGTGTCACTGAGATACTGCACCCGAGTGGGAATCAGACACACTGTCACACTGAGATACTGCACCCGAGTGGGAATCAGACACACTGTCACACTGAGATACTGCACCCGAGTGGGAATCAGACACACTGTCACACTGAGATACTGCACCCAAGTGGGAATCAGACACACTGTCACACTGAGATACTGCACCCGAGTGGGAATCAGACACACTGTCACACTGAGATACTGCACCCGAGTGGGAATCAGACACACTGTGTCACACTGAGATACTGCACCCGAGTGGGAATCAGACACACTGTGTCACTGAGATACTGCACCCGAGTGGAAATCAGACACACTGTGTCACTGAGATACTGCACCCGAGTGGGAATCAGACACACTGTCACACTGAGACACTGCACCCGAGTGGGAATCAGACACACTGTGTCACTGAGATACTGCACCCGAGTGGGAAACAGACACACTGTGTCACTGAGATACTGCACCCGAGTGGGAATCAGACACACTGTCACTGAGATACTGCACCCGAGTGGGAATCAGACACACTGTGTCACTGAGATACTGCACCCGAGTGGGAATCAGACACACTGTGTCACTGAGATACTGCATCCGAGTGGGAATCAGACACACTGTCACACTGAGATACTGCACCCGAGTGGGAATCAGACACACTGTGTCACTGAGATACTGCACCCGAGTGGGAATCAGACACACTGTGTCACTGAGATACTGCACCCGAGTGGGAATCAGACACACTGTCACACTGAGATACTGCACCCGATTGGAAATCAGACACACTGTCACACTGAGATACTGCACCCGAGTGGGAATCAGACACACTGTCACACTGAGATACTGCACCCGAGTGGGAATCAGACACACTGTGTCACTGAGATGCTGCAGCCGAGTGGGAATCAGACACACTGTCACACTGAGATACTGCACCCGAGTGGGAATCAGACACACTGTGTCACACTGAGATACTGCACCCGAGTGGGAATCAGACACACTGTCACACTGAGATACTGCACCCGAGTGGGAATCAGACACACTGTGTCACTGAGATGCTGCAGCCGAGTGGGAATCAGACACACTGTCACACTGAGATACTGCACCCGAGTGGGAATCAGACACACTGTGTCACACTGAGATACTGCACCCGAGTGGGAATCAGACACACTGTCACACTGAGATACTGCACCCGAGTGGGAATCAGACACACTGTGTCACTGAGATACTGCACCCGAGTGGGAATCAGACACACTGTCACACTGAGATACTGCACCCGAGTGGGAATCAGACACACTGTCACACTGAGATACTGCACCCGAGTGGGAATCAGACACACTGTGTCACACTGAGATACTGCACCCGAGTGGGAATCAGACACACTGTCACACTGAGATACTGCACCCGAGTGGGAATCAGACACACTGTGTCACTGAGATACTGCACCCGAGTGGGAATAAGACACACTGTCACACTGAGATACTGCACCCGAGTGGGAATCAGACACACTGTCACACTGAGATACTGCACCCGAGTGGGAATCAGTCACACTGTCACACTGAGATACTGCACCCGAGTGGGAATCAGACACTGTCACACTGAGATACTGCACCCGAGTGGGAATCAGACACACTGTGTCACTGAGATACTGCACCCGATTGGAAATCAGACACACTGTGTCACTGAGATACTGCACCCGAGTGGGAATAAGACACACTGTCACACTGAGATACTGCACCCGAGTGGGAATCAGACACACTGTCACATTGAGATACTGCACCCGAGTGGGAATCAGTCACACTGTCACACTGAGATACTGCACCCGAGTGGGAATCAGACACTGTCACACTGAGATACTGCACCCGAGTGGGATCAGACACACTGTGTCACTGAGATACTGCACCCGAGTGGGAATCAGACACACTGTGTCACTGAGATACTGCACCCGAGTGGGAATCAGACACACTGTGTCACTGAGATACTGCAGCCGAGTGGGAATCAGACACACTGTCACAGTGAGATACTGCACCCGAGTGGGAATCAGACACACTGTGTCACTGAGATACTGCAGCCGAGTGGGAATCAGACACACTGTCACACTGAGATACTGCACCCGAGTGGGAATCAGACACACTGTCACACTGAGATACTGCACCCGAGTGGGAATCAGACACACTGTCACACTGAGATACTGCACCCGAGTGGGAATCAGACACACTGTCACACTGAGATACTGCACCCGAGTGGGAATCAGACACACTGTCACACTGAGATACTGCACCCGAGTGGGAATCAGACACACTGTCACACTGAGATACTGCACCCGAGTGGGAATCAGACACACTGTGTCACTGAGATACTGCACCCGAGTGGGAATCAGACACACTGTCACACTGAGATACTGCACCCGAGTGGGAATCAGACACACTGTCACACTGAGATACTGCACCAGAGTGGGAATCAGACACACTGTCACACTGAGATACTGCACCCGAGTGGGAATCAGACACACTGTCACACTGAGATACTGCACCCGAGTGGGAATCAGACGCACTGTGTCACTGAGATACTGCACCCGAGTGGGAATCAGACACACTGTCACACTGAGATACTGCACCCGAGTGGGAATCAGACACACTGTGTCACTGAGATACTGCACCCGAGTGGGAATCAGACACACTGTGTCACACTGAGATACTGCACCCGAGTGGGAATCAGACACACTGTGTCACTGAGATACTGCACCCGAGTGGGAATCAGACACACTGTGTCACTGAGATACTGCACCCGAGTGGGAATCAGACACACTGTGTCACTGAGATACTGCACCCGAGTGGGAATCAGACACACTGTCACACTGAGATACTGCACCCGAGTGGGAATCAGACACACTGTGTCACTGAGATACTGCACCCGAGTGGGAATCAGACACACTGTCACACTGAGATACTGCACCCGAGTGGGAATCAGACACACTGTCACACTGAGATACTGCACCCGAGTGGGAATCAGACACACTGTCACACTGAGATACTGCACCCGAGTGTGAATCAGACACACTGAGTCACACTGAGATACTGCACCCGAGTGGGAATCAGACACACTGTGTCACAGAGATACTGCACCCGAGTGGGAATCAGACACACTGTGTCACTGAGATACTGCACCCGAGTGGGAATCAGACACACTGTGTCACTGAGATACTGCAACCGAGTGGGAATCAGACACACTGTCACACTGAGATACTGCATCCGAGTGGGAATCAGACACACTGTGTCACTGAGATACTGCACCCGAGTGGGAATCAGACACACTGTGTCACTGAGATACTGCACCCGAGTGGGAATCAGACATACTGTCACACTGAGATACTGCACCCGAGTGGGAATCAGACACACTGAGTCACTGAGATACTGCACCCGAGTGGGAATCAGACACACTGTGTCACTGAGATACTGCACCCGAGTGGGAATCAGACACACTGTCACACTGAGATACTGCACCCGAGTGGGAATCAGACACACTGTCACACTGAGATACTGCACCCGAGTGGGAATCAGACACACTGTCACACTGAGATACTGCACCCGAGTGGGAATCAGACACACTGTGTCACTGAGATACTGCACCCGAGTGGGAATCAGACACACTGTGTCACTGAGATACTGCACCCGAGTGGGAATCAGACATACTGTCACACTGAGATACTGCACCCGAGTGGGAATCAGACACACTGTCACACTGAGATACTGCACCCGAGTGGGAATCAGACACACTGTCACACTGAGATACTGCACCCGAGTGGGAATCAGACACACTGTCACACTGAGATACTGCACCCGAGTGGGAATCAGACACACTGTGTCACTGAGATACTGCACCCGAGTGGGAATCAGACACACTGTCACACTGAGATACTGCACCCGAGTGGGAATCAGACACACTGTCACACTGAGATACTGCACCCGAGTGGGAATCAGACACACTGTCACACTGAGATACTGCACCCGAGTGGGAATCAGACACACTGTGTCACTGAGATACTGCACCCGAGTGGGAATCAGACACACTGTGTCACACTGAGATACTGCACCCGAGTGGGAATCAGACACACCGTCACACTGAGATACTGCACCCGAGTGGGAATCAGACACACTGTCACACTGAGATACTGCACCCGAGTGGGAATCAGACACACTGTGTCACTGAGATACTGCACCCGAGTGGGAATCAGACACACTGTCACACTGAGATACTGCACCCGAGTGGGAATCAGACACACCGTCACACTGAGATACTGCACCCGAGTGGGAATCAGACACACTGTGTCACTGAGATACTGCACCCGAGTGGGAATCAGACACACTGTCACACTGAGATACTGCACCCGAGTGGGAATCAGACACACCGTCACACTGAGATACTGCACCCGAGTGGGAATCAGACACACTGTCACACTAAGATACTGCACCCGAGTGGGAATCAGACACACTGTGTCACTGAGATACTGCACCCGAGTGGGAATCAGACACACTGTGTCACTGAGATACTGCACCCGAGTGGGAATCAGACACACTGTGTCACTGAGATACTGCATCCGAGTGGGAATCAGGCACACTGTGTCACTGAGATACTGCACCCGAGTGGGAATCAGACACACTGTCACACTGAGATACTGCACCCGAGTGGGAATCAGACACACTGTCACACTGAGATACTGCACCCGAGTGGGAATCAGACACACTGTGTCACACTGAGATACTGCACCCGAGTGGGAATCAGACACACTGTGTCACTGAGATACTGCACCCGAGTAGGAATCAGACACACTGTGTCACTGAGATACTGCACCCGAGTGGGAATCAGACACACTGTCACACTGAGATACTGCACCCGAGTGGAAATCAGACACACTGTCACACTGAGATACTGCACCCGAGTGGGAATCAGACACACTGTGTCACTGAGATACTGCACCCGAGTGGGAATCAGACACACTGTGTCACTGAGATACTGCACCCGAGTGGGAATCAGACACACTGTGTCACTGAGATACTGCATCCGAGTGGGAAGCAGACACACTGTGTCACTGAGATACTGCACCCGAGTGGGAATCAGACACACTGTCACACTGAGATACTGCACCCGAGTGGGAATCAGACACACTGAGTCACTGAGATACTGCACCCGAGTGGGAATCAGACACACTGTGTCACTGAGATACTGCACCCGAGTGGGAATCAGACACACTGTCACACTGAGATACTGCACCCGAGTGGGAATCAGACACACTGTCACACTGAGATACTGCACCCGAGTGGGAATCAGACACACTGTGTCACACTGAGATACTGCACCCGAGTGGGAATCAGACACACTGTCACACTGAGATACTGCACCCGAGTGGGAATCAGACACACTGTCACACTGAGATACTGCACCCGAGTGGGAATCAGACACACTGTGTCACTGAGATACTGCACCCGAGTGGGAATCAGACACACTGTCACACTGAGACACTGCACCCGAGTGGGAATCAGACACACTGTGTCACTGAGATACTGCACCCGAGTGGGAATCAGACACACTGTGTCACTGAGATACTGCACCCGAGTGGGAATCAGACACACTGTGTCACACTGAGATACTGCACCCGAGTGGGAATCAGACACACTGTGTCACACTGAGATACTGCACCCGAGTGGGAATCAGACACACTGTGTCACTGAGATACTGCACCCGAGTGGGAATCAGACACACTGTGTCACTGAGATACTGCACCCGAGTGGGAATCAGACACACTGTGTCACACTGAGATACTGCACCCGAGTGGGAATCAGACACACTGTCACACTGAGATACTGCACCCGAGTGGGAATCAGACACACTGTCACACTGAGATACTGCACCCGAGTGGGAATCAGACACACTGTGTCACTGAGATACTGCACCCGAGTGGGAATCAGACACACTGTGTCACTGAGATACTGCACCCGAGTGGGAATCAGACACACTGTGTCACACTGAGATACTGCACCCGAGTGGGAATCAGACACACTGTCACACTGAGATACTGCACCCGAGTGGGAATCAGACACACTGTCACACTGAGATACTGCACCCGAGTGGGAATCAGACACACTGAGTCACTGAGATACTGCACCCGAGTGGGAATCTGACACACTGTGTCACTGAGATACTGCACCCGAGTGGGAATCAGACACACTGTGTCACTGAGATACTGCACCCGAGTGGGAATCAGACACACTGTGTCACACTGAGATACTGCACCCGAGTGGGAATCAGACACACTGTCACACTGAGATACTGCACCCGAGTGGGAATCAGACACACTGTCACACTGAGATACTGCACCCGAGTGGGAATCAGACACACTGTGTCACACTGAGATACTGCACCCGAGTGGGAATCAGACACACTGAGTCACTGAGATACTGCACCCGAGTGGGAATCAGACACACTGTGTCACTGAGATACTGCACCCGAGTGGGAATCTGACACACTGTGTCACTGAGATACTGCACCCGAGTGGGAATCAGACACACTGTGTCACTGAGATACTGCACCCGAGTGGGAATCAGACACACTGTGTCACACTGAGATACTGCACCCGAGTGGGAATCAGACACACTGTCACACTGAGATACTGCACCCGAGTGGGAATCAGACACACTGTGTCACTGAGATACTGCACCCGAGTGGGAATCAGACACACTGTGTCACTGAGATACTGCACCCGAGTGGGAATCAGACACACTGTGTCACTGAGATACTGCATCCGAGTGGGAAGCAGACACACTGTCACACTGAGATACTGCACCCGAGTGGGAATCAGACACACTGTGTCACTGAGATACTGCACCCGAGTGGGAATCAGACACACTGTCACACTGAGATACTGCACCCGAGTGGGAATCAGACACACTGTGTCACTGAGATACTGCACCCGAGTGGGAATCAGACACACTGTGTCACTGAGATACTGCACCCGAGTGGGAATCAGACACACTGTGTCATACTGAGATACTGCACCCGAGTGGGAATCAGACACACTGTGTCACTGAGATACTGCACCCGAGTGGGAATCAGAAACACTGTCACTGAGATACTGCACCCGAGTGGGAATCAGACACACTGTGTCACTGAGATACTGCACCCGAGTGGGAATCAGACACACTGTCACACTGAGATACTGCACCCGAGTGGGAATCAGACACACTGTCACACTGAGATACTGCACCCGAGTGGGAATCAGAAACACTGTCACACTGAGATACTGCACCCGAGTGGGAATCAGACACACTGTGTCACACTGAGATACTGCACCCGAGTGGGAATCAGACACACTGTCACACTGAGATACTGCACCCGAGTGGGAATCAGACACACTGTCACACTGAGATACTGCACCCGAGTGGGAATCAGACACACCGTGTCACTGAGATACTGCACCCGAGTGGGAATCAGACACACTGTCACACTGAGATACTGCACCCGAGTGGGAATCAGACACACTGTCACACTGAGCTGCTTAAGGAGGTATCAGGGGAAATGAGTTGTTACGGCTGGGCGGGTAACACTGAGGCCGCATTTGGTCCCCATTTTCTGCTCTGGGGATCTCCGCCTGCTGGACCTCTCCAGTGCCGGTCAGATCGGGTCGCCCTCTTTGACTGAAGCATCAATCCACACTCACCAATATTCACACCGGCCTCCAACGTTGCTCCGGGAATATCTGTGAACACAAACGCACTGTGTTATTGGGCAGGAGGCCAATCAGCCCATTGTTCCTGCTGTCCCCTCTCTCGTTGAACTCTGCTTTCAAGCTCCAGTAGCCTGCCTTGTGTCCATTCTGTCCGTCACCTACCCCCCTGCCCTGTGTAAGTATAATTTAGCCTCCCTACTTGTTACCTGAAAATTGAGTCCAGGACCATCCCCTTTCTTGCAGGTACTTCTACATACTGGCTTAAAACTTCTCCTGGATGCATTTTAAGAATTTCCCTCCCTCTTAACCATTGACACTATGGCTACCCCAGTTCAGGTCTCGGATCATGTTTTCAGGATCCTTAAGGGGGAGGGGGAGCAGCCCCAAGTTGTGGTCCACACAGGTACCAACGACATCGGTAGGAAAAGGGATAGGGATGCAAGGCAGGAATTCAGGGAGCTAGGGTGGGAACTTAGATCTAGGACAAACAGAGTTATTATCTCTGGGTTGTTACCCGTGCCACGTGATAGCAAGACGAGGAATAGGGGGAGAGAGGAGTTGAACACGTGGCTACAGGGGGTGCAGGAGGGAGGGTTTCAGATTTCTGGATAATTGGGGCTCATTCTGGGGTCGCTGGGACCTCTACAAACGGGATGGTCTACACCTGGACCAGAGAGGGTACCAATATCCTGGGGGGGAAATTTGCTAATGCTCTTCGGGAGGGTTTAAACTAGTTCAGCAGGGGATTGGGAACCTGAATTGTAGCTCCAGTCCACAGGAGGTTGAGAGTAGTGAGGTCATGAGTAAGGTTTCAAAGTTGCAGGTGGTTAGGGTTTTTTAAAGTGTGTCTTCTTCAATGCCAGGAGCATCCGGAATAAGGTGGGTGAACTTGCGGCGTGGGTTGGTACCTGGGACTTCGATGTTGTGGCCATTTCGGAGACATGGATAGAGCAGGGACAGGAATGGTTGTTGCAGGTGCCGGGGTTTAGATATTTCAGTAAGCTCAGGGAAGGTGGTAAAAGAGGGGGAGGGGTGGCATTGTTAGTCAAGGACAGTAGTAAAAGATAGTTTTGTGAAGAATAAAAGGATTAAGGGTTATGGTGTTCAGGCTGGAAAGTGGAGCTGAGTCCACAAAAGATCAGCCATGATCTCATTGAATGGCGGAGCAGGCTCGAGGGGCCAGGTGGCCGACTCCTGCTCCTAGTTCTTATGTTCTTATTACAGTGACAGAAAGGACGTTTGATGAGGACTCGTCTACTGAGGTAGTATGGGCTGAGGTTAGAAACAGGAAAGGAGAGGTCACCCTGTTAGGGGTTTTCTATAGGCCTCCGAAAAGTTCCAGAGATGTAGAGGAGAGGATTGCAAAGATGATTCTGGATAGGAGCGAAAGCAACAGGGTAGTTGTTATGGGGGACTTTAACTTTCCAAATATTGACTGTAAACGCTATAGTTCAAGTACTTTAGATGGGTCCGTGTTTGTCCAATGTGTGCAGGAGGGCTTCCTGACACAGTATGTAGATAGGCCAACGAGAGGCGAGGCCATATTGGATTTGGTACTGGGTAATGAACCAGGATAGGTGTTAGATTTGGAGGTAGGTGAGCACTTTGGTGATAGTGACCACAATTCGATTCCGTTTACTTTAGTGATGGAAAGGGATAGGTATATACCGCAGGGCAAGAGTTATATCTGGGGGAAAGGCAATTATGATGCGATGAGGCAAGACTTAGGATACATCGGATGGAGAGGAAAACTGCAGGGGATGGGCACAATGGAAATGTGGAGCTTGTTCAAGGAACAGCTACTGCATGTCCTTGATAAGTATGTACCTGTCAGGCAGGGAGGAAGTGGTCGAGCGAGGGAACCGTGGTTACTAAAGCAGTCGAAACACTTGTCAAGAGGAAGAAGGAGACTTATGTAAAGATGAGACATGAAGGTTCAGTTAGGGCGCTCGAGAGTTTCAAGTTAGCTAGGAAGGACCTAAAGAGAGAGCTAAGAAGAGCCAGGAGGGGACATGAGAAGTCTTTGACAGTAGGATCAAGGATAACCCTAAAGCTTTCTATAGATATGTCAGGAATAAAAGAATGACCAGGGTAAGAGTAGGGCCAGTCAAGGACAGTAGTGGGAAGTTGTGTTTGGAGTCCGAGGAGATAGGAGAGGTGCTAAATTAATATTTTTCGTCAGTATTCACACAGGAAAAAGACAATGTTGTCGAGGAGAATACTGAGATTCAGGCTACTAGACTAGAAGGGCTTGAGGTTCATAAGGAGGAGGTGGTAGCAATTCTGGAAAGTGTGGAAATAGATAAGTCCCCTGGGCCAGATGGGATTTATCCTAGGATTCTCTGGTAAGCTAGGGAGGAGATTGCTGAGCCTTTGGCTTTGATCTTTAAGTCATCTTTGTCTGCAGGAATAGTGCCAGAAGACTGGAGGATAGCAAATGTTGTCCCCTTGTTCAAGAAGGGGAGTAGAGACAACCCCGGTAACTATAGACCAGTGAGCCTTACTTCTGTTGTGGGCAAAATCTTGGAAAGGTTTATAAGAGATAGGATGTATAATCATCTGGAAAGGAATAATTTGATTAGAGATAGTCAACACGGTTTTGTGAAGGGTAGGTCGTGCCTCACAAACCTTATTGAGTTCTTTGAGAAGGTGACCAAACAGGTGGATTAGGGTAAAGCAGTTGATGTGGTGTATATGGATTTCAGTAAAGCGTTTGATAAGGTTCCCCACGGTAGGCTACTGCAGAAAATACGGAGGCATGGGATTCTGGGAGATTTAGCAGTTTGGATCAGAAATTGGCTAGCTGGAAGAAGACAAAGGGTGGTGGTTGATGGGAAATGTTCAGACTGGAGTCCAGTTACTAGTGGTGTACCACAAGGATCTGTTTTGGGGCCACTGCTGTTCGTCATTTTTATAAATGACCTGAAGGAGGGCGTAGAAGGATGGGTGAGTAAATTTGCAGATGACACTAAAGTCGGTGGATTGTGGACAGTGCGGAAGGATGTTACAAGTTACAGAGGGACATAGATAAGCTGCAGCGCTGGGCTGAGAGGTGGCAAATGGAGTTTAATGCAGAAAAGTGTGAGGTATTTCATTTTGGAAGGAATAACAGGAAGACAGAGTACTGGGCTAATGGTAAGATTCTTGGTAGTGTGGATGAGCAGAGGGATCTAGGTGTCCATGTACATAGATCCCTGAGAGTTGCCACCCAGGTTGAGAGGGTTGTTAAGAAGGCGAACGGTGGACTTCCGGTTGCGGCTATGTGGAGCTAAGTCGCACATTCGGCGGCTCCCGCAAAAACAGACTTTTGGGCTCTTTTCAGGGCCCCCAAGGGCACTTTTTCGACATTTCCCGGTGTGGGAAGGAGTTAATAACAGCTCCCCGTCAGTATATGGCTTCTACTAGGAGCGGGGTGACAGAAAAGGTGGTGTTGGACCAGAAGAAGGGAGGGAAGAAGGACAAAATGGCGGCGGGCGGAGACCAGGCAGCGTGGATGCAGTGGGCGGAGGAGCAGCAGGAGGGTATCCAGCGCTGCCTCAGAGAGATTAAAACGGACCTGCTAGAGTCGATGAAGGCTTCTATTGATAAGCTGCTGGAGACACAGACGGCCCAGGGGGTGGCGATCCGAGAGGCTCAACAAAAGATCTCTGACACTGAGGACGAGATCTTGGGCCTGGCGGTAAAGGTGGAGGCGCACGAGGCGCTCCACAAGAAATGGCAGGAGCGGTTCGAGGAGATGGAGAATCGGTCGAGGTGGAAGAATCTGCGGATTCTGGGCCTCCTGGAGGGGCCGGACGTGGGGGCCTATGTGGTCACCATGTTGAACTCGCTGATGGGAGCGGGGTCCTTCCAGGGGCCCCTGGAGCTGGAAGGGGCCCATAGAGTGCTGGCGAGGAGGCCCAAGGCTAACGAGCCTCCGCGGGCGGTGCTGGTGCGGTTCCATCGGTTCGTCGATCGGGACTGTGTGCTCAGGTGGGCCAAGAAGGAGAGGAGCAGCAGGTGGGAGAACGCGGAGGTTCGGATATATCAGGACTGGAGTGCGGAAGTGGCGAAGAGGAGGGCCGGGTACAACCGGACGAAGGCGGTGCTGCACAGGAAGGGGGTGAAGTTTGGCATGTTGCAACCGGCGCGATTGTGGGTTACCTACAAGGACCGGAACCATTATTACGAGTCTCCGGAGGAGGCGTGGGCCTTTGTTCAGGCCGAGAAGCTGGACACAGACTGAGGGTCGGGATGGGCGATTGGGGACTGCGGTGGATATGTTATGTTTATTCTTTTTTCGAGGGGGGGGCCTTTGCATTGCTCTGGGTTTCTTCTTTTTCTCTGTTTTTCTCTTTCGGGTTGGTGAGGGTGGTTGGGGCGGGTTGGGCACTGTTTTGGTTGGGTTGGTCGGGGGGGCTCTTCGAGGGGGGGTAGGTAAACGGAACAGGGGCGGTGGCCGGTGGTGAGATGGGGCCCCGCGGGGGAGGAGGAGGCCCGAGTCGGGGGTGAGGGGACTGGGCCTGTAAAAGGAGCTGTGTCAGAGGTGGCGGGGCCGGGTAGGTGGAAAGCGCGGGCTTTTTCCCGCACTAAAGACTGGAGGGGGCGGGGCCGGGGCGGGGCCGGGGCGGGGAAGCGAGGGTTGTTTCCTGCGCTGAGAATGGAAGGGGGAGGGGGAGAGCCTATGGATGGGGAACGGGAGAGGAAAGTGTGCCACACAATGGGAGGACTCGAAGGAGAGGCGGGAGTGGCCGGGGTGCGCAGGAGTCAGCTGACTTGCGGAAGTGCAATGTGGGGAGTAAATCAGCTAGGATGGGTCCTAGCCGGGGATGGGGGGGGGGGAATCGAGTTGCTGCTGCTGCTAAGATCAAGGAGGAGCTGGAGCGAGTGGCGGGGGGGTCGAGACGGGGGTATGCCGCTGTGGGGAACGGACCGGGTGTGGGGTGCGGGCGCGTGGCTGGCCGAGGAGGGGTCATGGCTAGTCGGCGGGGGAGGGGGGCGGGTAGCCCCCTGATCTGGCTGATAACCTGGAATGTAAGGGGACTGAATGGGCCGGTTAAGTGGGCCTGCGTGTTCGCGCACCTGAAGGGGCTCAAGGCGGATGTGGTTATGCTTCAGGAGGCACACCTGAAGGTGGCAGACCAGGTAAGACTGAGGAAAGGGTGGGTAGGTCAGGTGTTTCACTCGGGGCTGGATGCCAAAAATCGAGCGGTGGCGATCTTGGTGGGAAAGAAGGTGTTATTCGAGGTGTCGAGCATTGTGGCAGATAATGCCGGTAGATACTTAATGGTAAGTGCTAAGTTGCAGGGAGAGAGGGTGGCACTGGTCAATGTGTATGCTCCGAACTGGGACAATGCGGGTTTTATGCGGCGTATGTTGGGTCGGAAGTGGGGGGACTGATAATGGGGGGATACTTCAACACGGTGCTGGATCCGGCACTGGATCACTCCAGGTCTAGGACGGGTAGGAAGCCGGCGGCGGCTAGAGTGTTGAGGGGGTTTATGGACCAGATGGGAGGGGTGGACCCTTGGAGATTTGCAAGGCCGGGGGCTAGGGAATTTTCATTCTTCTCACATGTCCATAAGGCTTATTCTCGAATCGACTTTTTCATTTTGAGCAGGGCGCTGATGGCGAGAGTAGAGGATACCGAGTATTCGGCAATAGCCATTTCGGACCACGCCCCGCATTGGGTGGACTTGGAGATGGGGGAGGAGAGGGACCAGCGCCCGCTGTGGTGCTTGGAGGTGGGGCTGTTGGCGGACGAGGAGGTGAGCGAGCGGGTCCGAGGAAGTATAGAGAGGTACCTGGAGACCAACGACAACGGGGAGGTCCGAGTGGGGATGGGAGAGGAGTGGGGAGGACAGGGGAGGGAGTGTGGTGCGGAGTGGGGTTGGCATCAATGGGGTCTTCAGGGACTTCTACGAGGAATTGTACCGATCCGAGCCCCCAGAGGGGAGGGAGGGATGGGCCGTTTCCTGGACCAATTGAGGTTTCCAAAGGTGGAAGAGGGACTGGTGGCGGGACTGGGGGCCCCGATTGGGCTGGAGGAGCTGATCAAAGGGATAGGAAGCAGGCAGGCGGGGAAGGCACCGGGGCCGGCCGGGTTCCCGGTCGAGTTCTATAAAAAATATATGGACCTGTTGGGCCCGCTCTTAGTTAGGACCTTTAATGAGGCAAGGGAGGAGGGGGCTTTGCCCCCGACGATGTCCCGGGCACTGATCTCCTTGATCCTGAAGCAGGACAAGGATCCCCTGCAATGTGGGTCTTACAGACCGATTTCCTTGCTCAATGTAGATGCCAAGGTGCTGGCGAAGGTCTTAGCCACGAGGATTGAGGGCCGCAGATCATCCATGAAGACCAGACGGGGTTTGTGAAGGGGAGGCAGTTGAACGCGAATGTGCGGAGGCTCTTGAACGTTATCATGATGCCGGCGAGGGAGGGGGAGGCGGAGATAGTGGTGGTGATGGACGCTGAGAAAGCCTTCGATAGGGTAGAGGGGGGGTACCTGTGGGAGGTGCTGAAGAGGTTCGGGTTTGGGGAGGGGTTTGTCAGGTGGGTTAGGCTGTTGTATGAGATCCCGATAGCGAGTGTGGCCACAAACAGGAGGAGGTCCGAGTACTTTCGGTTGCACCGAGGGACGAGACAGGGGTGTCCCCTATCCCTCCTGCTCTTCGCACTGGCGATTGAACCCCTGGCTATGGCACTGAGTCGAGGAACTGGAGGGGGTTGGTGCGGGGTGGGGAGGAGCACAGGGTGTCGCTTTATGCGGACGACCTGCTGCTGTATGTGGCGGACCCGGTGGGAGGAATGCCGGAGGTAATGAGGATTCTTAGGGAATTCGGGGACTTTTCAGGGTCCAACTCAACATGGGGAAGAGCGAGCTGTTCGTAGTTCATCCAGGGGACCAGGAGAGGGGGATTGGCGAGCTCCCACTAAAAAGGGCGGAGAGGAGCTTCAGATATTTGGGGGTCCAGGTGGCCAGGAGCTGGGGGGCCCTGCATAGGCTTAATTTCACGAGGCTGGTGGAGCAAATGGAGGAGGAGTTCAAGAGGTGGGACGCGTTGCCGCTGTCCTTGGCGGGTAGGGTGCAGTCAATCAAAATGACGGTGCTCCCAAGGATTTTGTTCCTCTAGGAGTGCCTCCCCGTGTTTATCCCGAAGGCCTTCTTTAGGCGGGTCAACAGGAGTATAACGCGGTTTGTGTGGGCGCGACGGACTCCGAGGGTGTTCCTGGAGCGGGGTAGAGATAGGGGGGGGGGACTGGCGCTGCCTAACCTCTGTGGGTCTATGGGTACTACTGGGCCGCCAATACGACGATGGTGCGCAAGATGGAGGGGGAGGGGGCCGCATGGAAGAGGCTGGAGAAGGCGTCCTGTGTGGGTACGAGTCTAGGGGCGCTGGCAACGGCGCCACTGCCGCTCCCTCCAAGGAGGTATACCACGAGCCCGGTGGTGGCGGCTGCCCTCAAATTTGGGGGCAGTGGAGGCGGCACAGGGGGGAAGTTGGGGCCTCGGCGTGGACCCCAATACGGGGAACCACCGGTTCGCCCCAGGAAGAACAGGTGGAGGGTTTTCGGGGTGGCACAGGGCAGGGATTCGAAAGTTGGGGGACCTGTTTGTGGACGGGAAGTTCGCGAGCCTGGGTGAGCTGGAGGAGACGTACGGGCTCCCCCCGGGGAACATCTTCAGGTACTTACAGGTAAGGGTGTTTGCCAGACGGCAGGTGGTGGAATTCCCGCGGCTGCTGCCACGCACAGTACAGGACAAGGTGCTCTGGGGGGGGGGGGGGGGGGGGGGGGGGAGATCTCGGAAACTTACCAAGTGAAGCAGGAGGAGGAGGAGGAGGCCTCGGTGGTGGAGTTGAAAGCTAAGTGGGAGGAGGAGTTGGGAGAGGAGATTGAGGCAGGGATGTGGGCAGATGCCCTAGGGAGGGTGAACTCTTCCTCTTCATGTGCGAGGCTCAGCCTCATACAGTTTAAGGTGCTGCACAGGGCACACATGACCGGGACAAGGATGAGCAGGTTCTTTGGGGGTGAGGACAGGTGTGTTAGGTGCTCAGGGAGCCCAGCAAACCACACCCATATGTTCTGGGCATGCCCAGCGCTGGAGGAATTTTGG
Organism: Scyliorhinus torazame; assembly: GCF_047496885.1. Taxonomy (NCBI): domain Eukaryota; kingdom Metazoa; phylum Chordata; class Chondrichthyes; order Carcharhiniformes; family Scyliorhinidae; genus Scyliorhinus; species Scyliorhinus torazame. The sequence continues at coordinate 3,788,614 of NC_092730.1, read as the reverse complement.
AAGGGCGTAGCGAGGACGGTGTCGAGGGTGGTTGGATCCAGGGTCAAACCGGGCTGGGGGCTCGCAATATTTGGGGTGGCAGAGGAGCCGGGAGTGCAGGAGGCGAAAGAGGCCGGAATTCTGGCCTTTGCGTCCCTGGTAGCCCGGCGAAGGATTCTTCTTTAGTGGAAGGATGCGAGGCCCCCAAGCGTGGAATCCTGGATCAGCGATATGGCAGGGTTCATTAAATTGGAGAGGGTGAAATTCGCCTCGAGAGGGTCGGTACAAGGGTTCTTCAGGCGGTGGCAACCGTTCTTAGACTTCGCGGCAGAACGATAGACATTGGTCAGTGGCAGCAGCTCGGGGGGGGGGGGGGGGGGGGGGGGCTTACTTTATTATTGTGTTTGTTATTTAAACTGGAGGGTCTGAGGGGGTGTATACACCTGTTGTGCTTAGTCGGGGTGTTAATGTTAATTTATTATTTAGGTACGGGGGGGGAGGGGTTTGGAGGGTTGCTTTCCTGGGCTGTGTTTTGTACTTAACCCTGTTGGGTTCTGTT
>NC_092730.1:3717723-3787976 GCF_047496885.1 Scyliorhinus torazame | reverse complement strand
GAGGGAGAGAGAGAGAGAGAGGGAGGGAGAGAGAGGGAGGGAGAGAGAGAGAGAGAGAGAGGGAGAGAGAGAGAGGGAGGGAGAGAGAGGGAGGGAGGGAGAGAGAGAGGGAGGGAGGGAGGGAGGGAGGGAGAGAGAGAGAGGGAGGGAGGGAGAGAGGGAGGGAGGAGGGAGAGAGGGAGGGAGGGAGAGAGAGAGAGGGAGGGAGGGAGGGAGGGGAGGGAGGGGGAGAGATATATCCCACACCCTTCACTGTATCATTCTGATATATCCCACACCCTTCACTGTATCATTCTGATATATCTCACTCCCTTCACTGTATCATTCTGATATATCCCATACCCTTCACTGATATATCCCACACCCTTCACTGTATCATTCGGATATATCCCACACCCTTCACTGTATCATTCTGATATATCCCGCACCCTTTACTGTATCCTTCTGATATATCGCACACCCTTCACTGATATATCGCACACCCTTCACTGCATCATTCTGATATATCCCACACCCTTCACTGATATATCCCACACCCTTCACTGTATCATTCTGATATATCCCACACACTTCACTGTATCATTCAGATATATCCCACACCCTTTACTGTATCATTCTGATGTATCCCACACCTTTTACTGTATAATTCTGATATATCCCACACCGTTCACTGTATCATTCTGATATATCCCACACCCTTCACTGTATCATTCTGATATATCCCACACCCTTCACTGTATCTTTCTGATATATCCCACACCCTTTATTGTATCATTCTGATATATCCCACACCCTTTACTGTATCATTCTGATATATCCCACACCCTTCACTGTATCATTCTGATATATCCCACACCCTTCACTGTATCATTCTGATATATCCCACACCCTTCACTGTATCATTCTGATATATCCCACACCCTTCACTGTATCATTCTGATATATCCCACACTCTTCACTGTATCATTCTGATATATCCCACACCCTTTACTGTATCATTCTGATATACCTCACTCCCTTCACTGCATCATTCTGATATATCCCACTCCCTTCACTGTATCATTCTGATATATCCCACACCCTTTACTGTATCATTCTGATATATCTCACTCCCTTCACTGCATCATTCTGATGTATCCCACACCCTTCACTGTATCATTCTGATATATCCCACACCCTTCACTGTATCATTCTGATATATCCCACACCCTTCACTGTATCATTCTGATATATCCCACTCCCTTCACTGCATCATTCTGATATATCCCACACCCTTCACTGTATCATTCTGATATATCTCACTCCCTTCACTGTATCATTCTGATATATCCCACACCCTTCACTGTGTCATTCTGATATATCCCACAACCTTTACTGTATCATTCTGATGTATCCCACACATTTTATTGTATAATTTGGATATATCCCACACCCTTCACTGTATCATTCTGATATATCTCACTCCCTTCACTGTATCATTCTGATATATCCCACACCCTTCACTGTATCATTCTGATATATCCCACACCCTTTATTGTATCATTCTGATATATCCCACACCCTTTACTGTATCATTCTGAAATATCCCACACCCTTCACTGTATCATTCTGATGTATCCCACACCCTTCACTGTATCATTCTGATATATCCCACACCCTTTATTGTATCATTCTGATATATCCCACACCCTTCACTGTATCATTCTGATATATCCCACAAACTTCACTGTATCATTCTGATATATTCCACACCCTTCACTGTATCATTCTGATATATCCCACACCCTTTACTGTATCATTCTGATATATCCCACAAACTTCACTGTATCATTCTGATATATCCCACACCCTTTACTGTATCATTCTGATATATCCCACACCCTTCACTGTATCATTCTGATATATCCCACAAACTTCACTGTATCATTCTGATATATCCCACACCCTTCACCGTATCATTCTGATATATCCCACACCCTTTACTGTATCATTCTGATATATCCCACACCCTTCACTGTATCATTCTGATATATCTCACTCCCTTCACTGTATCATTCTGATATATCCCACACCCTTCACTGTGTCATTCTGATATATCCCACACCCTTTACTGTATCATTCTGATATATCCCACACCCTTCACTGTATCATTCTGATATATCTCACTCCCGTCACTGTATCATTCTGATATATCCCACACCCTTCACTGTATCATTCTGATATATCCCACACCCTTCACTGTATCATTCTGATATATCCCACACCCTTCACTGTATCATTCAGATATATCCCACACCCTTCACTGTATCATTCTGATATATCCCACACCCTTCACTGTATCATTCAGATATATCCCACAAACTTCACTGTATCATTCTGATATATCCCACACCCTTCACCGTATCATTCTGATATATCCCACACCCTTTACTGTATCATTCTGATATATCCCACACCCTTTACTGTATCATTCTGATATATCCCACACCCCTCACTATCATTCTGATATATCCCACATCCTTTACTGTATCATTCTGATATATCCCACACCTTTTACTGTATAATTCGGATATATCCCACACCCTTCACTGTATCATTCTGATATATCCCACACCCTTCACGGTATCATTCTGATATATCCCACAAACTTCACTGTATCATTCTGATATATCCCACACCCTTCACTGTATCATTCTGATATATCCCACACCCTTTACTGTATCATTCTGATATATCCCACACCCTTCACTGTATCATTCAGATATATCCCACACCCTTCACTGTATCATTCTGATGTATCCCACTCCCTTCACTGTATCATTCTGATATATCCCACACCCTTCACTGTATCATTCAGATATATCCCACACCCTTTACTGTATCATTCTGATATATCCCACACCCTTCACTGTATCATTCTGATATATCCCACACCCTTTACTGTATCATTCTGATATATCCCACACCCCTCACTATCATTCTGATATATCGCACACCCTTCACTGTATCATTCAGATATATCCCACACCCTTTACTGTATCATTCTGATATATCCCACACCCCTCACTATCATTCTGATATATCGCACACCCTTCACTGTATCATTCTGATATATCCCACACCCTTTACTGTATCATTCTGATATATCCCACACCCTTTACTGTATCATTCTGATATATCCCACACACTTTACTGTATCATTCTGATATATCGAACACCCTTCACTGTATCATTCTGATATATCCCACACCCTTTACTGTATCATTCTGATATATCCCACACCCCTCACTATCATTCTGATATATCGTACACCCTTCACTGTATCATTCAGATATATCCCACACCCTTTACTGTATCATTCTGATATATCCCACACCCTTTACTGTATCATTCTGATATATCCCACACCCTTCACAGTATCATTCAGATATATCCCACACCCTTCACTGTATCATTCGGATATATCCCACACCCTTCACTGTATCATTCTGATATATCCCACACCCTTCACTGTATCATTCTGATATATCCCACACCCTTTATTGTATCATTCTGATATATCCCACACTTGTTACTGTATCATTCTGATATATCCCACACCCTTCACTGATATATCCCACACCCTTCACTGTATCATTCAGATATATTGCACACCCTTCACTGTATCATTCTGATATATCCCACAAACTTCACTGTATCATTCTGATGTATCCCACACCCTTTATTGTATCATTCTGATATATCCCACACTTGTTACTGTATCATTCTGATATATCCCACACCCATCACTGATATATCCCACACCCTTCACTGTATCATTCAGATATATCCCACACCCTTTACTGTATCATTCTGATATATCCCACACTTGTTACTGTATCATTCTGATATATCCCACACCCTTCACTGTATCATTCTGATATATCCCACACCCTTCACTGTATCTTTCTGATATATCCCACACCCTTCACTGTATCATTCTGATATATCCCACACCCTTCACTGTATCATTCTGATATATCCCATACCCTTCACTGATATATCCCACACCCTTCACTGTATCATTCGGATATATCCCACACCCTTCACTGTATCATTCTGATATATCCCGCACCCTTTACTGTATCCTTCTGATATATCGCACACCCTTCACTGATATATCGCACACCCTTCACTGTATCATTCTGATATATCCCACACCCTTCACTGATATATCCCACACCCTTCACTGTATCATTCTGATATATCCCACACCCTTCACTGTATCATTCAGATATATCCCACACCCTTTACTGTATCATTCTGATGTATCCCACACCTTTTACTGTATAATTCTGATATATCCCACACCCTTCACTGTATCATTCTGATATATCCCACACCCTTCACTGTATCATTCTGATATATCCCACACCCTTCACTGTATCATTCTGATATATCCCACACCCTTTATTGTATCATTATGATATATCCCACACCCTTTACTGTATCATTCTGATATATCCCACACCCTTCACTGTATCATTCTGATATATCCCACACCCTTCACTGTATCATTCTGATATGTCCCACACCCTTCACTGTATCATTCTGATATATCCCACACCCTTCACTGTATCATTCTGATATATCCCACACTCTTCACTGTATCATTCTGACATATCCCACACCCTTTACTGTATCATTCTGATATATCTCACTCCCTTCACTGCATCATTCTGATATATCCCACTCCCTTCACTGTATCATTCTGATATATCCCACACCCTTTACTGTATCATTCTGATATATCTCACTCCCTTCACTGTATCATTCTGATATATCCCACACCCTTCACTGTATCATTCTGATATATCCCACTCCCTTCACTGCATCATTCTGATATATCCCACACCCTTCACTGTATCATTCTGATATATCTCACTCCCTTCACTGTATCATTCTGATATATCCCACACCCTTCACTGTGTCATTCTGATATATCCCACAACCTTTACTGTATCATTCTGATATATCGCACACCCTTCACTGTATCATTCTGATATATTGCACACCCTTCACTGGGTCATTCTGATATATCCCACACCCTTCACTGTATCATTCCGATATATCCCACACCCTGCACTGTATCATTCTGATGTATCCCACACATTTTATTGTATAATTTGGATATATCCCACACCCTTCACTGTATCATTCTGATATATCCCACACCCTTTATTGTATCATTCTGATATATCCCACACCCTTTACTGTATCATTCTGAAATATCCCACACCCTTCACTGTATCATTCTGATATATCCCACACCCTTTATTGTATCATTCTGATATATCCCACACCCTTTACTGTATCATTCTGAAATATCCCACACCCTTCACTGTATCATTCTGATATATCCCACACCCTTTATTGTATCATTCTGATATATCCCACACCCTTTACTGTATCATTCTGAAATATCCCACACCCTTCACTGTATCATTCTGCTGTATCCCACACCCTTCACTGTATCATTCTGATATATCCCACACCCTTTATTGTATCATTCTGATATATCCCACACCCTTTACTGTATCATTCTGAAATATCCCACACCCTTCACTGTATCATTCTGATGTATCCCACACCCTTCACTGTATCATTCTGATATATCCCACAAACTTCACTGTATCATTCTGATATATCCCACACCCTTCACCGTATCATTCTGATATATCCCACACCCTTTACTGTATCATTCTGATATATCCCACACCCTTCACTGTGTCATTCTAATATATCCCACACCCTTTACTGTATCATTCTGATATATCCCACAAACTTCACTGTATCATTCTGATATATCCCACACCCTTCACTGTATCATTCTGATATATCCCACAAACTTCACTGTATCATTCTGATATATCCCACACCCTTTACTGTATCATTCCGATATATCCCACACCCTTCACTGTATCATTCTGATATATCCCACAAACTTCACTGTATCATTCTGATATATCCCACACCCTTCACTATATCATTCTGATATATCCCACACCCTTCACTGTATCATTCTGATATATCCCACTCCCTTCACTGCATCATTCTGATATATCCCACACCCTTCACTGTATCATTCTGATATATCTCACTCCCTTCACTGTATCATTCTGATATATCCCACACCCTTCACTGTGTCATTCTGATATATCCCACAACCTTTACTGTATCATTCTGATATATCGCACACCCTTCACTGTATCATTCTGATATATTGCACACCCTTCACTGGGTCATTCTGATATATCCCACACCCTTCACTGTATCATTCCGATATATCCCACACCCTTCACTGTATCATTCTGATGTATCCCACACATTTTATTGTATAATTTGGATATATCCCACACCCTTCACTGTATCATTCTGATATATCCCACACCCTTTATTGTATCATTCTGATATATCCCACACCCTTTACTGTATCATTCTGAAATATCCCACACCCTTCACTGTATCATTCTGATATATCCCACACCCTTTATTGTATCATTCTGATATATCCCACACCCTTTACTGTATCATTCTGAAATATCCCACACCCTTCACTGTATCATTCTGATATATCCCACACCCTTTATTGTATCATTCTGATATATCCCACACCCTTTACTGTATCATTCTGAAATATCCCACACCCTTCACTGTATCATTCTGCTGTATCCCACACCCTTCACTGTATCATTCTGATATATCCCACACCCTTTATTGTATCATTCTGATATATCCCACACCCTTTACTGTATCATTCTGAAATATCCCACACCCTTCACTGTATCATTCTGATGTATCCCACACCCTTCACTGTATCATTCTGATATATCCCACAAACTTCACTGTATCATTCTGATATATCCCACACCCTTCACCGTATCATTCTGATATATCCCACACCCTTTACTGTATCATTCTGATATATCCCACACCCTTCACTGTGTCATTCTGATATATCCCACACCCTTTACTGTATCATTCTGATATATCCCACAAACTTCACTGTATCATTCGGATATATCCCACACCCTTCACTGTATCATTCTGATATATCCCACAAACTTCACTGTATCATTCTGATATATCCCACACCCTTTACTGTATCATTCCGATATATCCCACACCCTTCACTGTATCATTCTGATATATCCCACAAACTTCACTGTATCATTCTGATATATCCCACACCCTTCACCGTATAATTCTGCTACATCCCACACCCTTTACTGTATCATTCTGATATATCCCATACCCTTCACTGTATCATTCTGATATATCTCACTCCCTTCACTGTATCATTCTGATATATCCCACACCCTTCACTGTGTCATTCTGATATATCCCACACCCTTTACTGTATCATTCTGATATATCCCACACCCTTCACTGTATCATTCTGATATATCTCACTCCCGTCACTGTATCATTCTGATATATCCCACACCCTTCACTGTATCATTCTGATATATCCCACTCCCTTCACTGTATCATTCTGATATATCCCACACCCTTCACTGTATCATTCAGATATATCCCACACCCTTCCCTGTATCATTCTGATATATCCAACACCCTTCACTGTATCATTCAGATATATCCCACAAACTTCACTGTATCATTCTGATATATCCCACACCCTTCACCGTATCATTCTGATATATCCCACACCCTTTACTGTATCATTCTGATATATCCCACACCCTTCACTGTATCATTCTGATGTATCCCACACCCTTCACTGTATCATTCTGATATATCCCACACCCTTTATTGTATCATTCTGATATATCCCACACCCTTTACTGTATCATTCTGAAATATCCCACACCCTTCACTGTATCATTCTGATGTATCCCACACCCTTCACTGTATCATTCTGATATATCCCACAAACTTCACTGTATCATTCTGATATGTTCCACACCCTTCACTGTATCATTCTGATATATCCCACACCCTTTACTGTATCATTCTGATATATCCCACAAACTTCACTGTATCATTCTGATATATCCCACACCCTTTACTGTATCATTCTGATATATCCCACACCCTTCACTGTATCATTCTGATATATCCCACAAACTTCACTGTATCATTCTGATATATCCCACACCCTTCACCGTATCATTCTGATATATCCCACACCCTTTACTGTATCATTCTGATATATCCCACACCCTTCACTGTATCATTCTGATATATCTCACTCCCTTCACTGTATCATTCTGATATATCCCACACCCTTCACTGTGTCATTCTGATATATCCCACACCCTTTAGTGTATCATTCTGATATATCCCACACCCTTCACTGTATCATTCTGATATATCTCACTCCCGTCACTGTATCATTCTGATATATCCCACACCCTTCACTGTATCATTCTGATATATCCCACACCCTTCACTGTATCATTCTGATATATCCCACACCCTTCACTGTATCATTCAGATATATCCCACAAACTTCACTGTATCATTCTGATATATCCCACACCCTTCACCGTATCATTCTGATATATCCCACACCCTTTACTGTATCATTCTGATATATCCCACACCCTTTACTGTATCATTCTGATATATCCCACACCCCTCACTATCATTCTGATATATCCCACATCCTTTACTGTATCATTCTGATATATCCCACACCTTTTACTGTATAATTCGGATATATCCCACACCCTTCACTGTATCATTCTGATATATCCCACACCCTTCACGGTATCATTCTGATATATCCCACAAACTTCACTGTATCATTCTGATATATCCCACACCCTTCACTGTATCATTCTGATATATCCCACACCCTTTACTGTATCATTCTGATATATCCCACTCCCTTCACTGTATCATTCAGATATATCCCACACATCTTCACTGTATCATTCTGATGTATCCCACTCCCTTCACTGTATCATTCTGATATATCCCACACCCTTCACTGTATCATTCAGATATATCCCACACCCTTTACTGTATCATTCTGATATATCCCACACCCTTCACTGTATCATTCTGATATGTCCCACACCCTTTACTGTATCATTCTGATATATCCCACACCCCTCACTATCATTCTGATATATCGCACACCCTTCACTGTATCATTCAGATATATCCCACACCCTTTACTGTATCATTCTGATATATCCCACACCCCTCACTATCATTCTGATATATCGCACACCCTTCACTGTATCATTCTGATATATCCCACACCCTTCACTGTATCATTCTGATATATCCCACACCCTTCACTGTATCTTTCTGATATATCCCACACCCTTCACTGTATCATTCTGATATATCCCACACCCTTCACTGTATCATTCTGATATATCCCATACCCTTCACTGATATATCCCACACCCTTCACTGTATCATTCGGATATATCCCACACCCTTCACTGTATCATTCTGATATATCCCGCACCCTTTACTGTATCCTTCTGATATATCGCACACCCTTCACTGATATATCGCACACCCTTCACTGTATCATTCTGATATATCCCACACCCTTCACTGATATATCCCACACCCTTCACTGTATCATTCTGATATATCCCACACCCTTCACTGTATCATTCTGATATATCCCACACCCTTCACTGTATCATTCTGATATATCCCACACCCTTCACTGTATCTTTCTGATATATCCCACACCCTTTATTGTATCATTCTGATATATCCCACACCCTTTACTGTATCATTCTGATATATCCCACACCCTTCACTGTATCATTCTGATATATCCCACACCCTTCACTGTATCATTCTGATATATCCCACACCCTTCACTGTATCATTCTGATATATCCCACACCCTTCACTGTATCATTCTGATATATCCCACACTCTTCACTGTATCATTCTGATATATCCCACACCCTTTACTGTATCATTCTGATATATCTCACTCCCTTCACTGCATCATTCTGATATATCCCACTCCCTTCACTGTATCATTCTGATATATCCCACACCCTTTACTGTATCATTCTGATATATCTCACTCCCTTCACTGCATCATTCTGATGTACCCCACACCCTTCACTGTATCATTCTGATATATCCCACACCCTTCACTGTATCATTCTGATATATCCCACACCCTTCACTGTATCATTCTGATATATCCCACTCCCTTCACTGCATCATTCTGATATATCCCACACCCTTCACTGTATCATTCTGATATATCCCACACCCTTCACTGTATCATTCAGATATATCCCACACCCTTCACTGTATCATTCTGATATATCCCACACCCTTCACTGTATCATTCAGATATATCCCACAAACTTCACTGTATCATTCTGATATATCCCACACCCTTCACCGTATCATTCTGATATATCCCACACCCTTTACTGTATCATTCTGATATATCCCACACCCTTTACTGTATCATTCTGATATATCCCACACCCCTCACTATCATTCTGATATATCCCACATCCTTTACTGTATCATTCTGATATATCCCACACCTTTTACTGTATAATTCGGATATATCCCACACCCTTCACTGTATCATTCTGATATATCCCACACCCTTCACGGTATCATTCTGATATATCCCACAAACTTCACTGTATCATTCTGATATATCCCACACCCTTCACTGTATCATTCTGATATATCCCACACCCTTTACTGTATCATTCTGATATATCCCACTCCCTTCACTGTATCATTCAGATATATCCCACACCCTTCACTGTATCATTCTGATGTATCCCACTCCCTTCACTGTATCATTCTGATATATCCCACACCCTTCACTGTATCATTCAGATATATCCCACACCCTTTACTGTATCATTCTGATATATCCCACACCCTTCACTGTATCATTCTGATACATCCCACACCCTTTACTGTATCATTCTGATATATCCCACACCCCTCACTATCATTCTGATATATCGCACACCCTTCACTGTATCATTCAGATATATCCCACACCCTTTACTGTATCATTCTGATATATCCCACACCCCTCACTATCATTCTGATATATCGCACACCCTTCACTGTATCATTCTGATATATCCCACACCCTTCACTGTATCATTCTGATATATCCCACACCCTTCACTGTATCTTTCTGATATATCCCACACCCTTCACTGTATCATTCTGATATATCCCACACCCTTCACTGTATCATTCTGATATATCCCATACCCTTCACTGATATATCCCACACCCTTCACTGTATCATTCGGATATATCCCACACCCTTCACTGTATCATTCTGATATATCCCGCACCCTTTACTGTATCCTTCTGATATATCGCACACCCTTCACTGATATATCGCACACCCTTCACTGTATCATTCTGATATATCCCACACCCTTCACTGATATATCCCACACCCTTCACTGTATCATTCTGATATATCCCACACCCTTCACTGTATCATTCAGATATATCCCACACCCTTTACTGTATCATTCTGATGTATCCCACACCTTTTACTGTATAATTCTGATATATCCCACACCCTTCACTGTATCATTCTGATATATCCCACACCCTTCACTGTATCTTTCTGATATATCCCACACCCTTTATTGTATCATTCTGATATATCCCACACCCTTTACTGTATCATTCTGATATATCCCACACCCTTCACTGTATCATTCTGATATATCCCACACTCTTCACTGTATCATTCTGGTATATCCCACACCCTTTACTGTATCATTCTGATATATCTCACTCCCTTCACTGCATCATTCTGATATATCCCACTCCCTTCACTGTATCATTCTGATATATCCCACACCCTTTACTGTATCATTCTGATATATCTCACTCCCTTCACTGCATCATTCTGATGTATCCCACACCCTTCACTGTATCATTCTGATATATCCCACACCCTTCACTGTATCATTCTGATATATCCCACACCCTTCACTGTATCATTCTGATATATCCCACTCCCTTCACTGCATCATTCTGATATATCCCACACCCTTCACTGTATCATCCTGATATATCTCACTCCCTTCACTGTATCATTCTGATATATCCCACACCCTTCACTGTGTCATTCTGATATATCCCACAACCTTTACTGTATCATTCTGATGTATCCCACACATTTTATTGTATAATTTGGATATATCCCACACCCTTCACTGTATCATTCTGATATATCCCACACCCTTTATTGTATCATTCTGATATATCCCACACCCTTTACTGTATCATTCTGAAATATCCCACACCCTTCACTGTATCATTCTGATGTATCCCACACCCTTCACTGTATCATTCTGATATATCCCACACCCTTTATTGTATCATTCTGATATATCCCACACCCTTTACTGTATCATTCTGAAATATCCCACACCCTTCACTGTATCATTCTGATGTATCCCACACCCTTCACTGTATCATTCTGATATATCCCACAAACTTCACTGTATCATTCTGATATATTCCACACCCTTCACTGTATCATTCTGATATATCCCACACCCTTTACTGTATCATTCTGATATATCCCACAAACTTCACTGTATCATTCTGATATATCCCACACCCTTTACTGTATCATTCTGATATATCCCACACCCTTCACTGTATCATTCTGATATATCCCACAAACTTCACTGTATCATTCTGATATATCCCACACCCTTCACCGTATCATTCTGATATATCCCGCACCCTTTACTGTATCATTCTGATATATCCCACACCCTTCACTGTATCATTCTGATATATCTCACTCCCTTCACTGTATCATTCTGATATATCCCACACCCTTCACTGTGTCATTCTGATATATCCCACACCCTTTACTGTATCATTCTGATATATCCCACACCCTTCACTGTATCATTCTGATATATCTCACTCCCGTCACTGTATCATTCTGATATATCCCACACCCTTCACTGTATCATTCTGATATATCCCACACCCTTCACTGTATCATTCTGATATATCCCACACCCTTCACTGTATCATTCAGATATATCCCACACCCTTCACTGTATCATTCTGATATATCCCACACCCTTCACTGTATCATTCAGATATATCCCACAAACTTCACTGTATCATTCTGATATATCCCACACCCTTCACCGTATCATTCTGATATATCCCACACCCTTTACTGTATCATTCTGATATATCCCACACCCTTTACTGTATCATTCTGATATATCCCACACCCCTCACTATCATTCTGATATATCCCACATCCTTTACTGTATCATTCTGATATATCCCACACCTTTTACTGTATAATTCGGATATATCCCACACCCTTCACTGTATCATTCTGATATATCCCACACCCTTCACGGTATCATTCTGATATATCCCACAAACTTCACTGTATCATTCTGATATATCCCACACCCTTCACTGTATCATTCTGATATATCCCACACCCTTTACTGTATCATTCTGATATATCCCACTCCCTTCACTGTATCATTCAGATATATCCCACACCCTTCACTGTATCATTCTGATGTATCCCACTCCCTTCACTGTATCATTCTGATATATCCCACACCCTTCACTGTATCATTCAGATATATCCCACACCCTTTACTGTATCATTCTGATATATCCCACACCCTTCACTGTATCATTCTGATATATCCCACACCCTTTACTGTATCATTCTGATATATCCCACACCCCTCACTATCATTCTGATATATCGCACACCCTTCACTGTATCATTCAGATATATCCCACACCCTTTACTGTATCATTCTGATATATCCCACACCCCTCACTATCATTCTGATATATCGCACACCCTTCACTGTATCATTCTGATATATCCCACACCCTTTACTGTATCATTCTGATATATCCCACACCCTTTACTGTATCATTCTGATATATCCCACACACTTTACTGTATCATTCTGATATATCGAACACCCTTCACTGTATCATTCTGATATATCCCACACCCTTTACTGTATCATTCTGATATATCCCACACCCCTCACTATCATTCTGATATATCCCACACCCTTTACTGTATCATTCTGATATATCCCACACCCTTCACTGTATCATTCTGATATATCTCACTCCCTTCACTGTATCATTCTGATATATCCCACACCCTTCACTGTGTCATTCTGATATATCCCACACCCTTTACTGTATCATTCTGATATATCCCACACCCTTCACTGTATCATTCTGATATATCTCACTCCCGTCACTGTATCATTCTGATATATCCCACACCCTTCACTGTATCATTCTGATATATCCCACACCCTTCACTGTATCATTCTGATATATCCCACACCCTTCACTGTATCATTCAGATATATCCCACACCCTTCACTGTATCATTCTGATATATCCCACACCCTTCACTGTATCATTCAGATATATCCCACAAACTTCACTGTATCATTCTGATATATCCCACACCCTTCACCGTATCATTCTGATATATCCCACACCCTTTACTGTATCATTCTGATATATCCCACACCCTTTACTGTATCATTCTGATATATCCCACACCCCTCACTATCATTCTGATATATCCCACATCCTTTACTGTATCATTCTGATATATCCCACACCTTTTACTGTATAATTCGGATATATCCCACACCCTTCACTGTATCATTCTGATATATCCCACACCCTTCACGGTATCATTCTGATATATCCCACAAACTTCACTGTATCATTCTGATATATCCCACGCCCTTCACTGTATCATTCTGATATATCCCACACCCTTTACTGTATCATTCTGATATATCCCACTCCCTTCACTGTATCATTCAGATATATCCCACACCCTTCACTGTATCATTCTGATGTATCCCACTCCCTTCACTGTATCATTCTGATATATCCCACACCCTTCACTGTATCATTCAGATATATCCCACACCCTTTACTGTATCATTCTGATATATCCCACACCCTTCACTGTATCATTCTGATATATCCCACACCCTTTACTGTATCATTTGGATATATCCCACACCCCTCACTATCATTCTGATATATCGCACACCCTTCACTGTATCATTCAGATATATCCCACACCCTTTACTGTATCATTCTGATATATCCCACACCCCTCACTATCATTCTGATATATCGCACACCCTTCACTGTATCATTCTGATATATCCCACACCCTTTACTGTATCATTCTGATATATCCCACACCCTTTACTGTATCATTCTGATATATCCCACACACTTTACTGTATCATTCTGATATATCGAACACCCTTCACTGTATCATTCTGATATATCCCACACCCTTTACTGTATCATTCTGATATATCCCACACCCCTCACTATCATTCTGATATATCGTACACCCTTCACTGTATCATTCAGATATATCCCACACCCTTTACTGTATCATTCAGATATATCCCACACCCTTTACTGTATCATTCTGATATATCCCACACCCTTCACTGTATCATTCAGATATATCCCACACCCTTCACTGTATCATTCGGATATATCCCACACCCTTCACTGTATCATTCTGATATATCCCACACCCTTCACTGTATCATTCTGATATATCCCACACCCTTTATTGTATCATTCTGATATATCCCACACTTGTTACTGTATCATTCTGATATATCCCACACCCTTCACTGATATATCCCACACCCTTCACTGTATCATTCAGATATATTGCACACCCTTCACTGTATCATTCTGATATATCCCACAAACTTCACTGTATCATTCTGATGTATCCCACACCCTTTATTGTATCATTCTGATATATCCCACACTTGTTACTGTATCATTCTGATATATCCCACACCCATCACTGATATATCCCACACCCTTCACTGTATCATTCAGATATATCCCACACCCTTTACTGTATCATTCTGATATATCCCACACTTGTTACTGTATCATTCTGATATATCCCACACCCTTCACTGTATCATTCTGATATATCCCACACCCTTCACTGTATCTTTCTGATATATCCCACACCCTTCACTGATATATCGCACACCCTTCACTGTATCATTCTGATATATCCCACACCCTTCACTGATATATCCCACACCCTTCACTGTATCATTCTGATATATCCCACACCCTTCACTGTATCATTCAGATATATCCCACACCCTTTACTGTATCATTCTGATGTATCCCACACCTTTTACTGTATAATTCTGATATATCCCACACCCTTCACTGTATCATTCTGATATATCCCACACCCTTCACTGTATCATTCTGATATATCCCACACCCTTCACTGTATCATTCTGATATATCCCACACCCTTTATTGTATCATTCTGATATATCCCACACCCTTTACTGTATCATTCTGATATATCCCACACCCTTCACTGTATCATTCTGATATATCCCACACCCTTCACTGTATCATTCTGATATGTCCCACACCCTTCACTGTATCATTCTGATATATCCCACACCCTTCACTGTATCATTCTGATATATCCCACACTCTTCACTGTATCATTCTGATATATCCCACACCCTTTACTGTATCATTCTGATATATCTCACTCCCTTCACTGCATCATTCTGATATATCCCACTCCCTTCACTGTATCATTCTGATATATCCCACACCCTTTACTGTATCATTCTGATATATCTCACTCCCTTCACTGTATCATTCTGATATCTCCCACACCCTTCACTGTATCATTCTGATATATCCCACTCCCTTCACTGCATCATTCTGATATATCCCACACCCTTCACTGTATCATTCTGATATATCTCACTCCCTTCACTGTATCATTCTGATATATCCCACACCCTTCACTGTGTCATTCTGATATATCCCACAACCTTTACTGTATCATTCTGATATATCGCACACCCTTCACTGTATCATTCTGATATATTGCACACCCTTCACTGGGTCATTCTGATATATCCCACACCCTTCACTGTATCATTCCGATATATCCCACACCCTTCACTGTATCATTCTGATGTATCCCACACATTTTATTGTATAATTTGGATATATCCCACACCCTTCACTGTATCATTCTGATATATCCCACACCCTTTATTGTATCATTCTGATATATCCCACACCCTTTACTGTATCATTCTGAAATATCCCACACCCTTCACTGTATCATTCTGATGTATCCCACACCCTTCACTGTATCATTCTGATATATCCCACACCCTTTATTGTATCATTCTGATATATCCCACACCCTTTACTGTATCATTCTGAAATATCCCACACCCTTCACTGTATCATTCTGATGTATCCCACACCCTTCACTGTATCATTCTGATATATCCCACAAACTTCACTGTATCATTCTGATATATCCCACACCCTTCACCGTATCATTCTGATATATCCCACAAACTTCACTGTATCATTCTGATATATCCCACACCCTTTACTGTATCATTCCGATATATCCCACACCCTTCACTGTATCATTCTGATATATCCCACAAACTTCACTGTATCATTCTCATATATCCAACACCCTTCACCGTATCATTCTGATACATCCCACACCCTTTACTGTATCATTCTGATATATCCCATACCCTTCACTGTATCATTCTGATATATCTCACTCCCTTCACTGTATCATTCTGATATATCCCACACCCTTCACTGTGTCATTCTGATATATCCCACACCCTTTACTGTATCATTCTGATATATCCCACACCCTTCACTGTATCATTCTGATATATCTCACTCCCGTCACTGTATCATTCTGATATATCCCACACCCTTCACTGTATCATTCTGATATATCCCACTCCCTTCACTGTATCATTCTGATATATCCCACACCCTTCACTGTATCATTCAGATATATCCCACACCCTTCACTGTATCATTCTGATATATCCAACACCCTTCACTGTATCATTCAGATATATCCCACAAACTTCACTGTATCATTCTGATATATCCCACACCCTTCACCGTATCATTCTGATATATCCCACACCCTTTACTGTATCATTCTGATATATCCCACACCCTTCACTGTATCATTCTGATGTATCCCACACCCTTCACTGTATCATTCTGATATATCCCACACCCTTTATTGTATCATTCTGATATATCCCACACCCTTTACTGTATCATTCTGAAATATCCCACACCCTTCACTGTATCATTCTGATGTATCCCACACCCTTCACTGTATCATTCTGATATATCCCACAAACTTCACTGTATCATTCTGATATATTCCACACCCTTCACTGTATCATTCTGATATATCCCACACCCTTTACTGTATCATTCTGATATATCCCACAAACTTCACTGTATCATTCTGATATATCCCACACCCTTTACTGTATCATTCTGATATATCCCACACCCTTCGCTGTATCATTCTGATATATCCCACAAACTTCACTGTATCATTCTGATATATCCCACACCCTTCACCGTATCATTCTGATATATCCCACACCCTTCACTGTATCATTCTGATATATCCCACACCCTTCACTGTATCATTCTGATATATCCCACACCCTTCACTGTATCATTCAGATATATCCCACACCCTTCACTGTATCATTCTGATATATCCCACACCCTTCACTGTATCATTCAGATATATCCCACAAACTTCACTGTATCATTCTGATATATCCCACACCCTTCACCGTATCATTCTGATATATCCCACACCCTTCACTGTATCATTCTGATATATCCCACAAACTTCACTGTATCATTCTGATGTATCCCACACCCTTTATTGTATCATTCTGATATATCCCACACTTGTTACTGTATCATTCTGATATATCCCACACCCATCACTGATATATCCCACACCCTTCACTGTATCATTCAGATATATCCCACACCCTTTACTGTATCATTCTGATATATCCCACACTTGTTACTGTATCATTCTGATATATCCCACACCCTTCACTGTATCATTCTGATATATCCCACACCCTTCACTGTATCTTTCTGATATATCCCACACCCTTCACTGATATATCGCACACCCTTCACTGTATCATTCTGATATATCCCACACCCTTCACTGATATATCCCACACCCTTCACTGTATCATTCTGATATATCCCACACCCTTCACTGTATCATTCAGATATATCCCACACCCTTTACTGTATCATTCTGATGTATCCCACACCTTTTACTGTATAATTCTGATATATCCCACACCCTTCACTGTATCATTCTGATATATCCCACACCCTTCACTGTATCATTCTGATATATCCCACACCCTTCACTGTATCATTCTGATATATCCCACACCCTTTATTGTATCATTCTGATATATCCCACACCCTTTACTGTATCATTCTGATATATCCCACACCCTTCACTGTATCATTCTGATATATCCCACACCCTTCACTGTATCATTCTGATATGTCCCACACCCTTCACTGTATCATTCTGATATATCCCACACCCTTCACTGTATCATTCTGATATATCCCACACTCTTCACTGTATCATTCTGATATATCCCACACCCTTTACTGTATCATTCTGATATATCTCACTCCCTTCACTGCATCATTCTGATATATCCCACTCCCTTCACTGTATCATTCTGATATATCCCACACCCTTTACTGTATCATTCTGATATATCTCACTCCCTTCACTGTATCATTCTGATATATCCCACACCCTTCACTGTATCATTCTGATATATCCCACTCCCTTCACTGCATCATTCTGATATATCCCACACCCTTCACTGTATCATTCTGATATATCTCACTCCCTTCACTGTATCATTCTGATATATCCCACACCCTTCACTGTGTCATTCTGATATATCCCACAACCTTTACTGTATCATTCTGATATATCGCACACCCTTTACTGTATCATTCTGAAATATCCCACACCCTTCACTGTATCATTCTGATGTATCCCACACCCTTCACTGTATCATTCTGATATATCCCACAAACTTCACTGTATCATTCTGATATATCCCACACCCTTCACCGTATCATTCTGATATATCCCACAAACTTCACTGTATCATTCAGATATATCCCACACCCTTTACTGTATCATTCTGATGTATCCCACACCTTTTACTGTATAATTCTGATATATCCCACACCCTTCACTGTATCATTCTGATATATCCCACACCCTTTACTGTATCATTCTGAAATATCCCACACCCTTCACTGTATCATTCTGATGTATCCCACACCCTTCACTGTATCATTCTGATATATCCCACAAACTTCACTGTATCATTCTGATATATCCCACACCCTTCACCGTATCATTCTGATATATCCCACAAACTTCACTGTATCATTCTGATATATCCCACACCCTTTACTGTATCATTCCGATATATCCCACACCCTTCACTGTATCATTCTGATATATCCCACAAACTTCACTGTATCATTCTCATATATCCAACACCCTTCACCGTATCATTCTGATACATCCCACACCCTTTACTGTATCATTCTGATATATCCCATACCCTTCACTGTATCATTCTGATATATCTCACTCCCTTCACTGTATCATTCTGATATATCCCACACCCTTCACTGTGTCATTCTGATATATCCCACACCCTTTACTGTATCATTCTGATATATCCCACACCCTTCACTGTATCATTCTGATATATCTCACTCCCGTCACTGTATCATTCTGATATATCCCACACCCTTCACTGTATCATTCTGATATATCCCACTCCCTTCACTGTATCATTCTGATATATCCCACACCCTTCACTGTATCATTCAGATATATCCCACACCCTTCACTGTATCATTCTGATATATCCAACACCCTTCACTGTATCATTCAGATATATCCCACAAACTTCACTGTATCATTCTGATATATCCCACACCCTTCACCGTATCATTCTGATATATCCCACACCCTTTACTGTATCATTCTGATATATCCCACACCCTTCACTGTATCATTCTGATGTATCCCACACCCTTCACTGTATCATTCTGATATATCCCACACCCTTTATTGTATCATTCTGATATATCCCACACCCTTTACTGTATCATTCTGAAATATCCCACACCCTTCACTGTATCATTCTGATGTATCCCACACCCTTCACTGTATCATTCTGATATATCCCACAAACTTCACTGTATCATTCTGATATATTCCACACCCTTCACTGTATCATTCTGATATATCCCACACCCTTTACTGTATCATTCTGATATATCCCACAAACTTCACTGTATCATTCTGATATATCCCACACCCTTTACTGTATCATTCTGATATATCCCACACCCTTCGCTGTATCATTCTGATATATCCCACAAACTTCACTGTATCATTCTGATATATCCCACACCCTTCACCGTATCATTCTGATATATCCCACACCCTTTACTGTATCATTCTGATATATCCCACACCCTTCACTGTATCATTCTGATATATCTCACTCCCTTCACTGTATCATTCTGATATATCCCACACCCTTCACTGTGTCATTCTGATATATCCCACACCCTTCACTGTATCATTCTGATATATCCCACACCCTTCACTGTATCATTCTGATATATCCCACACCCTTCACTGTATCATTCAGATATATCCCACACCCTTCACTGTATCATTCTGATATATCCCACACCCTTCACTGTATCATTCAGATATATCCCACAAACTTCACTGTATCATTCTGATATATCCCACACCCTTCACCGTATCATTCTGATATATCCCACACCCTTTACTGTATCATTCTGATATATCCCACACCCTTTACTGTATCATTCTGATATATCCCACACCCCTCACTATCATTCTGATATATCCCACATCCTTTACTGTATCATTCTGATATATCCCACACCTTTTACTGTATAATTCGGATATATCCCACACCCTTCACTGTATCATTCTGATATATCCCACACCCTTCACGGTATCATTCTGATATATCCCACAAACTTCACTGTATCATTCTGATATATCCCACACCCTTCACTGTATCATTCAGATATATCCCACAAACTTCACTGTATCATTCTGATATATCCCACACCCTTCACCGTATCATTCTGATATATCCCACACCCTTCACTGTATCATTCTGATATATCCCACAAACTTCACTGTATCATTCTGATGTATCCCACACCCTTTATTGTATCATTCTGATATATCCCACACTTGTTACTGTATCATTCTGATATATCCCACACCCATCACTGATATATCCCACACCCTTCACTGTATCATTCAGATATATCCCACACCCTTTACTGTATCATTCTGATATATCCCACACTTGTTACTGTATCATTCTGATATATCCCACACCCTTCACTGTATCATTCTGATATATCCCACACCCTTCACTGTATCTTTCTGATATATCCCACACCCTTCACTGATATATCGCACACCCTTCACTGTATCATTCTGATATATCCCACACCCTTCACTGATATATCCCACACCCTTCACTGTATCATTCTGATATATCCCACACCCTTCACTGTATCATTCAGATATATCCCACACCCTTTACTGTATCATTCTGATGTATCCCACACCTTTTACTGTATAATTCTGATATATCCCACACCCTTCACTGTATCATTCTGATATATCCCACACCCTTCACTGTATCATTCTGATATATCCCACACCCTTCACTGTATCATTCTGATATATCCCACACCCTTTATTGTATCATTCTGATATATCCCACACCCTTTACTGTATCATTCTGATATATCCCACACCCTTCACTGTATCATTCTGATATATCCCACACCCTTCACTGTATCATTCTGATATGTCCCACACCCTTCACTGTATCATTCTGATATATCCCACACCCTTCACTGTATCATTCTGATATATCCCACACTCTTCACTGTATCATTCTGATATATCCCACACCCTTTACTGTATCATTCTGATATATCTCACTCCCTTCACTGCATCATTCTGATATATCCCACTCCCTTCACTGTATCATTCTGATATATCCCACACCCTTTACTGTATCATTCTGATATATCTCACTCCCTTCACTGTATCATTCTGATATATCCCACACCCTTCACTGTATCATTCTGATATATCCCACTCCCTTCACTGCATCATTCTGATATATCCCACACCCTTCACTGTATCATTCTGATATATCTCACTCCCTTCACTGTATCATTCTGATATATCCCACACCCTTCACTGTGTCATTCTGATATATCCCACAACCTTTACTGTATCATTCTGATATATCGCACACCCTTCACTGTATCATTCTGATATATTGCACACCCTTCACTGGGTCATTCTGATATATCCCACACCCTTCACTGTATCATTCCGATATATCCCACACCCTTCACTGTATCATTCTGATGTATCCCACACATTTTATTGTATAATTTGGATATATCCCACACCCTTCACTGTATCATTCTGATATATCCCACACCCTTTATTGTATCATTCTGATATATCCCACACCCTTTACTGTATCATTCTGAAATATCCCACACCCTTCACTGTATCATTCTGATGTATCCCACACCCTTCACTGTATCATTCTGATATATCCCACACCCTTTATTGTATCATTCTGATATATCCCACACCCTTTACTGTATCATTCTGAAATATCCCACACCCTTCACTGTATCATTCTGATGTATCCCACACCCTTCACTGTATCATTCTGATATATCCCACAAACTTCACTGTATCATTCTGATATATCCCACACCCTTCACCGTATCATTCTGATATATCCCACAAACTTCACTGTATCATTCTGATATATCCCACACCCTTTACTGTATCATTCCGATATATCCCACACCCTTCACTGTATCATTCTGATATATCCCACAAACTTCACTGTATCATTCTCATATATCCAACACCCTTCACCGTATCATTCTGATACATCCCACACCCTTTACTGTATCATTCTGATATATCCCATACCCTTCACTGTATCATTCTGATATATCTCACTCCCTTCACTGTATCATTCTGATATATCCCACACCCTTCACTGTGTCATTCTGATATATCCCACACCCTTTACTGTATCATTCTGATATATCCCACACCCTTCACTGTATCATTCTGATATATCTCACTCCCGTCACTGTATCATTCTGATATATCCCACACCCTTCACTGTATCATTCTGATATATCCCACTCCCTTCACTGTATCATTCTGATATATCCCACACCCTTCACTGTATCATTCAGATATATCCCACACCCTTCACTGTATCATTCTGATATATCCAACACCCTTCACTGTATCATTCAGATATATCCCACAAACTTCACTGTATCATTCTGATATATCCCACACCCTTCACCGTATCATTCTGATATATCCCACACCCTTTACTGTATCATTCTGATATATCCCACACCCTTCACTGTATCATTCTGATGTATCCCACACCCTTCACTGTATCATTCTGATATATCCCACACCCTTTATTGTATCATTCTGATATATCCCACACCCTTTACTGTATCATTCTGAAATATCCCACACCCTTCACTGTATCATTCTGATGTATCCCACACCCTTCACTGTATCATTCTGATATATCCCACAAACTTCACTGTATCATTCTGATATATTCCACACCCTTCACTGTATCATTCTGATATATCCCACACCCTTTACTGTATCATTCTGATATATCCCACAAACTTCACTGTATCATTCTGATATATCCCACACCCTTTACTGTATCATTCTGATATATCCCACACCCTTCGCTGTATCATTCTGATATATCCCACAAACTTCACTGTATCATTCTGATATATCCCACACCCTTCACCGTATCATTCTGATATATCCCACACCCTTTACTGTATCATTCTGATATATCCCACACCCTTCACTGTATCATTCTGATATATCTCACTCCCTTCACTGTATCATTCTGATATATCCCACACCCTTCACTGTGTCATTCTGATATATCCCACACCCTTCACTGTATCATTCTGATATATCCCACACCCTTCACTGTATCATTCTGATATATCCCACACCCTTCACTGTATCATTCAGATATATCCCACACCCTTCACTGTATCATTCTGATATATCCCACACCCTTCACTGTATCATTCAGATATATCCCACAAACTTCACTGTATCATTCTGATATATCCCACACCCTTCACCGTATCATTCTGATATATCCCACACCCTTTACTGTATCATTCTGATATATCCCACACCCTTTACTGTATCATTCTGATATATCCCACACCCCTCACTATCATTCTGATATATCCCACATCCTTTACTGTATCATTCTGATATATCCCACACCTTTTACTGTATAATTCGGATATATCCCACACCCTTCACTGTATCATTCTGATATATCCCACACCCTTCACGGTATCATTCTGATATATCCCACAAACTTCACTGTATCATTCTGATATATCCCACACCCTTCACTGTATCATTCTGATATATCCCACACCCTTTACTGTATCATTCTGATATATCCCACTCCCTTCACTGTATCATTCAGATATATCCCACACCCTTCACTGTATCATTCTGATGTATCCCACTCCCTTCACTGTATCATTCTGATATATCCCACACCCTTCACTGTATCATTCAGATATATCCCACACCCTTTACTGTATCATTCTGATATATCCCACACCCTTCACTGTATCATTCTGATATATCCCACACCCTTCACTGTATCATTCTGATATATC
Source organism: Scyliorhinus torazame (assembly GCF_047496885.1). Classification (NCBI taxonomy): domain Eukaryota; kingdom Metazoa; phylum Chordata; class Chondrichthyes; order Carcharhiniformes; family Scyliorhinidae; genus Scyliorhinus; species Scyliorhinus torazame. The sequence goes on along the minus strand of NC_092730.1, from coordinate 3,762,095 downwards.
CCACACCCTTTACTGTATCATTCTGATATATCCCACACCCTTTACTGTATCATTCTGATATATCCCACACACTTTACTGTATCATTCTGATATATCGAACACCCTTCACTGTATCATTCTGATATATCCCACACCCTTTACTGTATCATTCTGATATATCCCACACCCCTCACTATCATTCTGATATATCGTACACCCTTCACTGTATCATTCAGATATATCCCACACCCTTTACTGTATCATTCTGATATATCCCACACCCTTTACTGTATCATTCTGATATATCCCACACCCTTCACTGTATCATTCAGATATATCCCACACCCTTCACTGTATCATTCGGATATATCCCACACCCTTCACTGTATCATTCTGATATATCCCACACCCTTCACTGTATCATTCTGATATATCCCACACCCTTTATTGTATCATTCTGATATATCCCACACTTGTTACTGTATCATTCTGATATATCCCACACCCTTCACTGATATATCCCACACCCTTCACTGTATCATTCAGATATATTGCACACCCTTCACTGTATCATTCTGATATATCCCACAAACTTCACTGTATCATTCTGATGTATCCCACACCCTTTATTGTATCATTCTGATATATCCCACACTTGTTACTGTATCATTCTGATATATCCCACACCCATCACTGATATATCCCACACCCTTCACTGTATCATTCAGATATATCCCACACCCTTTACTGTATCATTCTGATATATCCCACACTTGTTACTGTATCATTCTGATATATCCCACACCCTTCACTGTATCATTCTGATATATCCCACACCCTTCACTGTATCTTTCTGATATATCCCACACCCTTCACTGTATCATTCTGATATATCCCACACCCTTCACTGTATCATTCTGATATATCCCATACCCTTCACTGATATATCCCACACCCTTCACTGTATCATTCGGATATATCCCACACCCTTCACTGTATCATTCTGATATATCCCGCACCCTTTACTGTATCCTTCTGATATATCGCACACCCTTCACTGATATATCGCACACCCTTCACTGTATCATTCTGATATATCCCACACCCTTCACTGATATATCCCACACCCTTCACTGTATCATTCTGATATATCCCACACCCTTCACTGTATCATTCAGATATATCCCACACCCTTTACTGTATCATTCTGATGTATCCCACACCTTTTACTGTATAATTCTGATATATCCCACACCCTTCACTGTATCATTCTGATATATCCCACACCCTTCACTGTATCATTCTGATATATCCCACACCCTTCACTGTATCATTCTGATATATCCCACACCCTTTATTGTATCATTCTGATATATCCCACACACTTTACTGTATCATTCTGATATATCCCACACCCTTCACTGTATCATTCTGATATATCCCACACCCTTCACTGTATCATTCTGATATGTCCCACACCCTTCACTGTATCATTCTGATATATCCCACACCCTTCACTGTATCATTCTGATATATCCCACACTCTTCACTGTATCATTCTGATATATCCCACACCCTTTACTGTATCATTCTGATATATCTCACTCCCTTCACTGCATCATTCTGATATATCCCACTCCCTTCACTGTATCATTCTGATATATCCCACACCCTTTACTGTATCATTCTGATATATCTCACTCCCTTCACTGTATCATTCTGATATATCCCACACCCTTCACTGTATCATTCTGATATATCCCACTCCCTTCACTGCATCATTCTGATATATCCCACACCTTTCACTGTATCATTCTGAAATATCTCACTCCCTTCACTGTATCATTCTGATATATCACACACCCTTCACTGTGTCATTCTGATATATCCCACAACCTTTACTGTATCATTCTGATATATCGCACACCCTTCACTGTATCATTCTGATATATCGCACACCCTTCACTGGGTCATTCTGATATATCCCACACCCTTCACTGTATCATTCCGATATATCCCACACCCTTCACTGTATCATTCTGATGTATCCCACACATTTTATTGTATAATTTGGATATATCCCACACCCTTCACTGTATCATTCTGATATATCCCACACCCTTTATTGTATCATTCTGATATATCCCACACCCTTTACTGTATCATTCTGAAATATCCCACACCCTTCACTGTATCATTCTGATGTATCCCACACCCTTCACTGTATCATTCTGATATATCCCACACCCTTTATTGTATCATTCTGATATATCCCACACCCTTTACTGTATCATTCTGAAATATCCCACACCCTTCACTGTATCATTCTGATGTATCCCACACCCTTCACTGTATCATTCTGATATATCCCACAAACTTCACTGTATCATTCTGATATATCCCACACCCTTCACCGTATCATTCTGATATATCCCACACCCTTTACTGTATCATTCTGATATATCCCACACCCTTCACTGTGTCATTCTGATATATCCCACACCCTTTACTGTATCATTCTGATATATCCCACAAACTTCACTGTATCATTCTGATATATCCCACACCCTTCACTGTATCATTCTGATATATCCCACAAACTTCACTGTATCATTCTGATATATCCCACACCCTTTACTGTATCATTCCGATATATCCCACACCCTTCACTGTATCATTCTGATATATCCCACAAACTTCACTGTATCATTCTGATATATCCCACACCCTTCACCGTATCATTCTGATATATCCCACACCCTTTACTGTATCATTCTGATATATCCCATACCCTTCACTGTATCATTCTGATATATCTCACTCCCTTCACTGAATAATTCTGATATATCCCACACCCTTCACTGTGTCATTCTGATATATCCCACACCCTTTACTGTATCATTCTGATATATCCCACACCCTTCACTGTATCATTCTGATATATCTCACTCCCGTCACTGTATCATTCTGATATATCCCACACCCTTCACTGTATCATTCTGATATATCCCACTCCCTTCACTGTATCATTCTGATATATCCCACACCCTTCACTGTATCATTCAGATATATCCCACACCCTTCACTGTATCATTCTGATATATCCAACACCCTTCACTGTATCATTCAGATATATCCCACAAACTTCACTGTATCATTCTGATATATCCCACACCCTTCACCGTATCATTCTGATATATCCCACACCCTTTACTGTATCATTCTGATATATCCCACACCCTTTACTGTATCATTCTGATATATCCCACACCCCTCACTATCATTCTGATATATCCCACACCCTTTACTGTATCATTCTGATATATCCCACACCTTTTACTGTATAATTCGGATATATCCCACACCCTTCACTGTATCATTCTGATATATCCCACACCCTTCACTGTATCATTCTGATATATCCCACAAACTTCACTGTATCATTCTGATATATCCCACACCCTTCACTGTATCATTCTGATATATCCCACACCCTTTACTGTATCATTCTGATATATCCCACTCCCTTCACTGTATCATTCAGATATATCCCACACCCTTCACTGTATCATTCTGATGTATCCCACTCCCTTCACTGTATCATTCTGATATATCCCACACCCTTCACTGTATCATTCAGATATATCCCACTCCCTTCACTGCATCATTCTGATATATCCCACACCCTTCACTGTATCATTCTGATATATCTCACTCCCTTCACTGTATCATTCTGATATATCCCACACCCTTCACTGTGTCATTCTGATATATCCCACTCCCTTCACTGCATCATTCTGATATATCCCACACCCTTCACTGTATCATTCTGATATATCTCACTCCCTTCACTGTATCATTCTGATATATCCCACACCCTTCACTGTGTCATTCTGATATATCCCACAACCTTTACTGTATCATTCTGATATATCGCACACCCTTCACTGTATCATTCTGATATATCCCACACCCTTTACTGTATCATTCTGATATATCCCATACCCTTCACTGTATCATTCTGATATATCTCACTCCCTTCACTGTATCATTCTGATATATCCCACACCCTTCACTGTGTCATTCTGATATATCCCACACCCTTTACTGTATCATTCTGATATATCCCACACCCTTCACTGTATCATTCTGATATATCTCACTCCCGTCACTGTATCATTCTGATATATCCCACACCCTTCACTGTATCATTCTGATATATCCCACTCCCTTCACTGTATCATTCTGATATATCCCACACCCTTCACTGTATCATTCAGATATATCCCACACCCTTCACTGTATCATTCTGATATATCCAACACCCTTCACTGTATCATTCAGATATATCCCACAAACTTCACTGTATCATTCTGATATATCCCACACCCTTCACCGTATCATTCTGATATATCCCACACCCTTTACTGTATCATTCTGATATATCCCACACCCTTCACTGTATCATTCTGATATATCCCACACCCTTCACTGTATCATTCTGATATATCCCACACCCTTTACTGTATCATTCTGATATATCCCACACCCTTTACTGTATCATTCTGATATATCCCACACACTTTACTGTATCATTCTGATATATCGAACACCCTTCACTGTATCATTCTGATATATCCCACACCCTTCACTGTATCATTCTGATATATCTCACTCCCTTCACTGTATCATTCTGATATATCCCACACCCTTCACTGTGTCATTCTGATATATCCCACAACCTTTACTGTATCATTCTGATATATCGCACACCCTTCACTGTATCATTCTGATATATCCCACACCCTTTACTGTATCATTCTGATATATCCCATACCCTTCACTGTATCATTCTGATATATCTCACTCCCTTCACTGTATCATTCTGATATATCCCACACCCTTCACTGTGTCATTCTGATATATCCCACACCCTTTACTGTATCATTCTGATATATCCCACACCCTTCACTGTATCATTCTGATATATCTCACTCCCGTCACTGTATCATTCTGATATATCCCACACCCTTCACTGTATCATTCTGATATATCCCACTCCCTTCACTGTATCATTCTGATATATCCCACACCCGTCACTGTATCATTCAGATATATCCCACACCCTTCACTGTATCATTCTGATATATCCAACACCCTTCACTGTATCATTCAGATATATCCCACAAACTTCACTGTATCATTCTGATATATCCCACACCCTTCACCGTATCATTCTGATATATCCCACACCCTTTACTGTATCATTCTGATATATCCCACACCCTTCACTGTATCATTCTGATATATCCCACACCCTTCACTGTATCATTCTGATATATCCCACACCCTTTACTGTATCATTCTGATATATCCCACACCCTTTACTGTATCATTCTGATATATCCCACACACTTTACTGTATCATTCTGATATATCGAACACCCTTCACTGTATCATTCTGATATATCCCACACCCTTTACTGTATCATTCTGATATATCCCACACCCCTCACTATCATTCTGATATATCGTACACCCTTCACTGTATCATTCAGATATATCCCACACCCTTTACTGTATCATTCTGATATATCCCACACCCTTTACTGTATCATTCTGATATATCCCACACCCTTCACTGTATCATTCAGATATATCCCACACCCTTCACTGTATCATTCGGATATATCCCACACCCTTCACTGTATCATTCTGATATATCCCACACCCTTCACTGTATCATTCTGATATATCCCACACCCTTTATTGTATCATTCTGATATATCCCACACTTGTTACTGTATCATTCTGATATATCCCACACCCTTCACTGATATATCCCACACCCTTCACTGTATCATTCTGATAAATCTCACTCCCGTCACTGTATCATTCTGATATATCCCACACCCTTCACTGTATCATTCTGATATATCCCACTCCCTTCACTGTATCATTCTGATATATCCCACACCCTTCACTGTATCATTCAGATATATCCCACACCCTTCACTGTATCATTCTGATATATCCAACACCCTTCACTGTATCATTCAGATATATCCCACAAACTTCACTGTATCATTCTGATATATCCCACACCCTTCACCGTATCATTCTGATATATCCCACACCCTTTACTGTATCATTCTGATATATCCCACACCCTTTACTGTATCATTCTGATATATCCCACACCCCTCACTATCATTCTGATATATCCCACACCCTTTACTGTATCATTCTGATATATCCCACACCTTTTACTGTATAATTCGGATATATCCCACACCCTTCACTGTATCATTCTGATATATCCCACACCCTTCACTGTATCATTCTGATATATCCCACAAACTTCACTGTATCATTCTGATATATCCCACACCCTTCACTGTATCATTCTGATATATCCCACACCCTTTACTGTATCATTCTGATATATCCCACTCCCTTCACTGTATCATTCAGATATATCCCACACCCTTCACTGTATCATTCTGATGTATCCCACTCCCTTCACTGTATCATTCTGATATATCCCACACCCTTCACTGTATCATTCAGATATATCCCACTCCCTTCACTGCATCATTCTGATATATCCCACACCCTTCACTGTATCATTCTGATATATCTCACTCCCTTCACTGTATCATTCTGATATATCCCACACCCTTCACTGTGTCATTCTGATATATCCCACTCCCTTCACTGCATCATTCTGATATATCCCACACCCTTCACTGTATCATTCTGATATATCTCACTCCCTTCACTGTATCATTCTGATATATCCCACACCCTTCACTGTGTCATTCTGATATATCCCACAACCTTTACTGTATCATTCTGATATATCGCACACCCTTCACTGTATCATTCTGATATATCGCACACCCTTCACTGGGTCATTCTGATATATCCCACACCCTTCACTGTATCATTCCGATATATCCCACACCCTTCACTGTATCATTCTGATGTATCCCACACATTTTATTGTATAATTTGGATATATCCCACACCCTTCACTGTATCATTCTGATATATCCCACACCCTTTATTGTATCATTCTGATATATCCCACACCCTTTACTGTATCATTCTGAATTATCCCACACCCTTCACTGTATCATTCTGATGTATCCCACACCCTTCACTGTATCAGTCTGATATATCCCACACCCTTTATTGTATCATTCTGATATATCCCACACCCTTTACTGTATCATTCTGAAATATCCCACACCCTTCACTGTATCATTCTGATGTATCCCACACCCTTCACTGTATCATTCTGATATATCCCACAAACTTCACTGTATCATTCTGATATATCCCACACCCTTCACCGTATCATTCTGATATATCCCACACCCTTTACTGTATCATTCTGATATATCCCACACCCTTCGCTGTGTCATTCTGATATATCCCACACCCTTTACTGTATCATTCTGATATATCCCACAAACTTCACTGTATCATTCTGATATATCCCACACCCTTCACTGTATCATTCTGATATATCCCACAAACTTCACTGTATCATTCTGATATATCCCACACCCTTTACTGTATCATTCCGATATATCCCACACCCTTCACTGTATCATTCTGATATATCCCACAAACTTCACTGTATCATTCTGATATATCCCACACCCTTCACCGTATCATTCTGATATATCCCACACCCTTTACTGTATCATTCTGATATATCCCATACCCTTCACTGTACCATTCTGATATATCTCACTCCCTTCACTGTATCATTCTGATATATCCCACACCCTTCACTGTGTCATTCTGATATATCCCACACCCTTTACTGTATCATTCTGATATATCCCACACCCTTCACTGTATCATTCTGATATATCTCACTCCCGTCACTGTATCATTCTGATATATCCCACACCCTTCACTGTATCATTCTGATATATCCCACTCCCTTCACTGTATCATTCTGATATATCCCACACCCTTCACTGTATCATTCAGATATATCCCACACCCTTCACTGTATCATTCTGATATATCCAACACCCTTCACTGTATCATTCAGATATATCCCACAAACTTCACTGTATCATTCTGATATATCCCACACCCTTCACCGTATCATTCTGATATATCCCACACCCTTTACTGTATCATTCTGATATATCCCACACCCTTCACTGTATCATTCTGATATATCCCACACCCTTCACTGTATCATTCTGATATATCCCACACCCTTTACTGTATCATTCTGATATATCCCACACCCTTTACTGTATCATTCTGATATATCCCACACACTTTACTGTATCATTCTGATATATCGAACACCCTTCACTGTATCATTCTGATATATCCCACACCCTTTACTGTATCATTCTGATATATCCCACACCCCTCACTATCATTCTGATATATCGTACACCCTTCACTGTATCATTCAGATATATCCCACACCCTTTACTGTATCATTCTGATATATCCCACACCCTTTACTGTATCATTCTGATATATCCCACACCCTTCACTGTATCATTCAGATATATCCCACACCCTTCACTGTATCATTCGGATATATCCCACACCCTTCACTGTATCATTCTGATATATCCCACACCCTTCACTGTATCATTCTGATATATCCCACACCCTTTATTGTATCATTCTGATATATCCCACACTTGTTACTGTATCATTCTGATATATCCCACACCCTTCACTGATATATCCCACACCCTTCACTGTATCATTCAGATATATTGCACACCCTTCACTGTATCATTCTGATATATCCCACAAACTTCACTGTATCATTCTGATGTATCCCACACCCTTTATTGTATCATTCTGATATATCCCACACTTGTTACTGTATCATTCTGATATATCCCACACCCATCACTGATATATCCCACACCCTTCACTGTATCATTCAGATATATCCCACACCCTTTACTGTATCATTCTGATATATCCCACACTTGTTACTGTATCATTCTGATATATCCCACACCCTTCACTGTATCATTCTGATATATCCCACACCCTTCACTGTATCTTTCTGATATATCCCACACCCTTCACTGTATCATTCTGATATATCCCACACCCTTCACTGTATCATTCTGATATATCCCATACCCTTCACTGATATATCCCACACCCTTCACTGTATCATTCGGATATATCCCACACCCTTCACTGTATCATTCTGATATATCCCGCACCCTTTACTGTATCCTTCTGATATATCGCACACCCTTCACTGATATATCGCACACCCTTCACTGTATCATTCTGATATATCCCACACCCTTCACTGATATATCCCACACCCTTCACTGTATCATTCTGATATATCCCACACCCTTCACTGTATCATTCAGATATATCCCACACCCTTTACTGTATCATTCTGATGTATCCCACACCTTTTACTGTATAATTCTGATATATCCCACACCCTTCACTGTATCATTCTGATATATCCCACACCCTTCACTGTATCATTCTGATATATCCCACACCCTTCACTGTATCATTCTGATATATCCCACACCCTTTATTGTATCATTCTGATATATCCCACACACTTTACTGTATCATTCTGATATATCCCACACCCTTCACTGTATCATTCTGATATATCCCACACCCTTCACTGTATCATTCTGATATGTCCCACACCCTTCACTGTATCATTCTGATATATCCCACACCCTTCACTGTATCATTCTGATATATCCCACACTCTTCACTGTATCATTCTGATATATCCCACACCCTTTACTGTATCATTCTGATATATCTCACTCCCTTCACTGCATCATTCTGATATATCCCACTCCCTTCACTGTATCATTCTGATATATCCCACACCCTTTACTGTATCATTCTGATATATCTCACTCCCTTCACTGTATCATTCTGATATATCCCACACCCTTCACTGTATCATTCTGATATATCCCACTCCCTTCACTGCATCATTCTGATATATCCCACACCTTTCACTGTATCATTCTGAAATATCTCACTCCCTTCACTGTATCATTCTGATATATCCCACACCCTTCACTGTGTCATTCTGATATATCCCACAACCTTTACTGTATCATTCTGATATATCGCACACCCTTCACTGTATCATTCTGATATATCGCACACCCTTCACTGGGTCATTCTGATATATCCCACACCCTTCACTGTATCATTCCGATATATCCCACACCCTTCACTGTATCATTCTGATGTATCCCACACATTTTATTGTATAATTTGGATATATCCCACACCCTTCACTGTATCATTCTGATATATCCCACACCCTTTATTGTATCATTCTGATATATCCCACACCCTTTACTGTATCATTCTGAAATATCCCACACCCTTCACTGTATCATTCTGATGTATCCCACACCCTTCACTGTATCATTCTGATATATCCCACACCCTTTGTTGTATCATTCTGATATATCCCACACCCTTTACTGTATCATTCTGAAATATCCCACACCCTTCACTGTATCATTCTGATGTATCCCACACCCTTCACTGTATCATTCTGATATATCCCACAAACTTCACTGTATCATTCTGATATATCCCACACCCTTCACCGTATCATTCTGATATATCCCACACCCTTTACTGTATCATTCTGATATATCCCACACCCTTCACTGTGTCATTCTGATATATCCCACACCCTTTACTGTATCATTCTGATATATCCCACAAACTTCACTGTATCATTCTGATATATCCCACACCCTTCACTGTATCATTCTGATATATCCCACAAACTTCACTGTATCATTCTGATATATCCCACACCCTTTACTGTATCATTCCGATATATCCCACACCCTTCACTGTATCATTCTGATATATCCCACAAACTTCACTGTATCATTCTGATATATCCCACACCCTTCACCGTATCATTCTGATATATCCCACACCCTTTACTGTATCATTCTGATATATCCCATACCCTTCACTGTATCATTCTGATATATCTCACTCCCTTCACTGTATAATTCTGATATATCCCACACCCTTCACTGTGTCATTCTGATATATCCCACACCCTTTACTGTATCATTCTGATATATCCCACACCCTTCACTGTATCATTCTGATATATCTCACTCCCGTCACTGTATCATTCTGATATATCCCACACCCTTCACTGTATCATTCTGATATATCCCACTCCCTTCACTGTATCATTCTGATATATCCCACACCCTTCACTGTATCATTCAGATATATCCCACACCCTTCACTGTATCATTCTGATATATCCAACACCCTTCACTGTATCATTCAGATATATCCCACAAACTTCACTGTATCATTCTGATATATCCCACACCCTTCACCGTATCATTCTGATATATCCCACACCCTTTACTGTATCATTCTGATATATCCCACACCCTTTACTGTATCATTCTGATATATCCCACACCCCTCACTATCATTCTGATATATCCCACACCATTTACTGTATCATTCTGATATATCCCACACCTTTTACTGTATAATTCGGATATATCCCACACCCTTCACTGTATCATTCTGATATATCCCACACCCTTCACTGTATCATTCTGATCTCTCCCACAAACTTCACTGTATCATTCTGATATATCCCACACCCTTCACTGTATCATTCTGATATATCCCACACCCTTTACTGTATCATTCTGATATATCCCACTCCCTTCACTGTATCATTCAGATATATCCCACACCCTTCACTGTATCATTCTGATGTATCCCACTCCCTTCACTGTATCATTCTGATATATCCCACACCCTTCACTGTATCATTCAGATATATCCCACTCCCTTCACTGCATCATTCTGATATATCCCACACCCTTCACTGTATCATTCTGATATATCTCACTCCCTTCACTGTATCATTCTGATATATCCCACACCCTTCACTGTGTCATTCTGATATATCCCACTCCCTTCACTGCATCATTCTGATATATCCCACACCCTTCACTGTATCATTCTGATATATCTCACTCCCTTCACTGTATCATTCTGATATATCCCACACCCTTCACTGTGTCATTCTGATATATCCCACAACCTTTACTGTATCATTCTGATATATCGCACACCCTTCACTGTATCATTCTGATATATCGCACACCCTTCACTGGGTCATTCTGATATATCCCACACCCTTCACTGTATCATTCCGATATATCCCACACCCTTCACTGTATCATTCTGATGTATCCCACACATTTTATTGTATAATTTGGATATATCCCACACCCTTCACTGTATCATTCTGATATATCCCACACCCTTTAATGTATCATTCTGATATATCCCACACCCTTTACTGTATCATTCTGAAATATCCCACACCCTTCACTGTATCATTCTGATGTATCCCACACCCTTCACTGTATCATTCTGATATATCCCACACCCTTTATTGTATCATTCTGATATATCCCACACCCTTTACTGTATCATTCTGAAATATCCCACACCCTTCACTGTATCATTCTGATGTATCCCACACCCTTCACTGTATCATTCTGATATATCCCACAAACTTCACTGTATCATTCTGATATATCCCACACCCTTCACCGTATCATTCTGATATATCCCACACCCTTTACTGTATCATTCTGATATATCCCACACCCTTCGCTGTGTCATTCTGATATATCCCACACCCTTTACTGTATCATTCTGATATATCCCACAAACTTCACTGTATCATTCTGATATATCCCACACCCTTCACTGTATCATTCTGATATATCCCACAAACTTCACTGTATCATTCTGATATATCCCACACCCTTTACTGTATCATTCCGATATATCCCACACCCTTCACTGTATCATTCTGATATATCCCACAAACTTCACTGTATCATTCTGATATATCCCACACCCTTCACCGTATCATTCTGATATATCCCACACCCTTTACTGTATCATTCTGATATATCCCATACCCTTCACTGTATCATTCTGATATATCTCACTCCCTTCACTGTATCATTCTGATATATCCCACACCCTTCACTGTGTCATTCTGATATATCCCACACCCTTTACTGTATCATTCTGATATATCCCACACCCTTCACTGTATCATTCTGATATATCTCACTCCCGTCACTGTATCATTCTGATATATCCCACACCCTTCACTGTATCATTCTGATATATCCCACTCCCTTCACTGTATCATTCTGATATATCCCACACCCTTCACTGTATCATTCAGATATATCCCACACCCTTCACTGTATCATTCTGATATATCCAACACCCTTCACTGTATCATTCAGATATATCCCACAAACTTCACTGTATCATTCTGATATATCCCACACCCTTCACCGTATCATTCTGATATATCCCACACCCTTTACTGTATCATTCTGATATATCCCACACCCTTTACTGTATCATTCTGATATATCCCACACCCCTCACTATCATTCTGATATATCCCACACCCTTTACTGTATTATTCTGATATATCCCACACCTTTTACTGCATAATTCGGATATATCCCACACCCTTCACTGTATCATTCTGATATATCCCACACCCTTCACTGTATCATTCTGATATATCCCACAAACTTCACTGTATCATTCTGTTATATCCCACACCCTTCACTGTATCATTCTGATATATCCCACACCCTTTACTGTATCATTCTGATATATCCCACTCCCTTCACTGTATCATTCAGATATATCCCACACCCTTCACTGTATCATTCTGATGTATCCCACTCCCTTCACTGTATCATTCTGATATATGCCACACCCTTCACTGTATCATTCAGATATATCCCACACCCTTTACTGTATCATTCTGATATATCCCACACCCTTCACTGTATCATTCTGATATATCCCACACCCTTTACTGTATCATTCTGATATATCCCACACCCCTCACTATCATTCTGATATATCGCACACCCTTCACTGTATCATTCAGATATATCCCACACCCTTTACTGTATCATTCTGATATATCCCACACCCCTCACTATCATTCTGATATATCGCACACCCTTCACTGTATCATTCTGATATATCCCACACCCTTTACTGTATCATTCTGATATATCCCACACCCTTTACTGTATCATTCTGATATATCCCACACCCTTTACTGTATCATTCTGATATATCGAACACCCTTCACTGTATCATTCTGATATATCCCACACCCTTTACTGTATCATTCTGATATATCCCACACCCCTCACTATCATTCTGATATATCGTACACCCTTCACTGTATCATTCAGATATATCCCACACCCTTTACTGTATCATTCTGATATATCCCACACCCTTTACTGTATCATTCTGATATATCCCACACCCTTCACTGCATCATTCAGATATATCCCACACCCTTCACTGTATCATTCGGATATATCCCACACCCTTCACTGTATCATTCTGATATATCCCACACCCTTCACTGTATCATTCTGATATATCCCACACCCTTTATTGTATCATTCTGATATATCCCACACTTGTTACTGTATCATTCTGATATATCCCACACCCTTCACTGATATATCCCACACCCTTCACTGTATCATTCAGATAAATTGCACACCCTTCACTGTATAATTCTGATATATCCCACAAACTTCACTGTATCATTCTGATGTATCCCACACCCTTTATTGTATCATTCTGATATATCCCACACTTGTTACTGTATCATTCTGATATATCCCACACCCTTCACTGATATATCCCACACCCTTCACTGTATCATTCAGATATATCCCACACCCTTTACTGTATCATTCTGATATATCCCACACTTGTTACTGTATCATTCTGATATATCCCACACCCTTCACTGTATCATTCTGATATATCCCACACCCTTCACTGTATCTTTCTGATATATCCCACACCCTTCACTGTATCATTCTGATATATCCCACACCCTTCACTGTATCATTCTGATATATCCCATACCCTTCACTGATATATCCCACACCCTTCACTGTATCATTCGGATATATCCCACACCCTTCACTGTATCATTCTGATATATCCCGCACCCTTTACTGTATCCTTCTGATATATCGCACACCCTTCACTGATATATCGCACACCCTTCACTGTATCATTCTGATATATCCCACACCCTTCACTGATATATCCCACACCCTTCACTGTATCATTCTGATATATCCCACACCATTCACTGTATCATTCAGATATATCCCACACCCTTTACTGTATCATTCTGATGTATCCCACACCTTTTACTGTATAATTCTGATATATCCCACACCCTTCACTGTATCATTCTGATATATCCCACACCCTTCACTGTATCATTCTGATATATCCCACACCCTTCACTGTATCATTCTGATATATCCCACACCCTTTATTGTATCATTCTGATATATCCCACACCCTTTACTGTATCATTCTGATATATCCCACACCCTTCACTGTATCATTTAGATATATCCCACACCCTTCACTGTATCATTCTGATATATCCCACACCCTTCACTGTATCATTCTGATATATCGCACACCCTTTACTGTATCACTCTGATATATCCCACACCCTTCACTGTATCATTCTGATATATCCCACACCCTTCACTGTATCATTCTGATATATCCCACACCTTTTACTATATAATTCGGATATCTCCCACACCCTTTCCTGTATCCTTCTGATATATCGCACACCCTTCACTGTATCATTCTGATATATCCCACACCCTTTACTGTATCATTCTGATATATCCCACACCTTTTACTGCATAATTTGGATATATCCCACACCCTTCACTGTATCATTCTGATATACCCCACTCTTCACTGCATCATTCTGATATATCCCACACCCTTCACTGTATCCTTCTGATATATCCCACACCCTTCACTGTATCATTCTGATATATCCCACACCCTTCACTGTATCATTCTGATATATCCCACACCCTTTATTGTATCATTCTGATATATCCCACACCCTTCACTGATATATCCCACACCCTTCACTGTATCATTCAGATATATTGCACACCCTTCACTGTATCATTCTGATATATCCCACAAACTTCACTGTATCATTCTGATGTATCCCACACCCTTTATTGTATCATTCTGATATATCCCACACTTGTTACTGTATCATTCTGATATATCCCACACCCTTCACTGATATATCCCACACCCTTCACTGTATCATTCAGATATATCCCACACCCTTTACTGTATCATTCTGATATATCCCACACTTGTTACTGTATCATTCTGATATATCCCACACCCTTCACTGTATCATTCTGATATATCCCACACCCTTCACTGTATCTTTCTGATATATCCCACACCCTTCACTGTATCATTCTGATATATCCCGCACCCTTTACTGTATCCTTCTGATATATCGCACACCCTTCACTGATATATCGCACACCCTTCACTGTATCATTCTGATATATCCCACAACCTTCACTGATATATCCCACACCCTTCACTGATATATCCCACACCCTTCACTGTATCATTCTGATATATCCCACACCCTTCACTGTATCATTCAGATATATCCCACACCCTTTACTGTATCATTCTGATGTATCCCACACCTTTTACTGTATAATTCTGATATATCCCACACCCTTCACTGTATCATTCTGATATATCCCACACCCTTCACTGTATCATTCTGATATATCCCACACCCTTCACTGTATCATTCTGATATATCCCACACCCTTTATTGTATCATTCTGATATATCCCACACCCTTTACTGTATCATTCTGATATATCCCACACCCTTCACTGTATCATTCTGATATATCCCACACCCTTCACTGTATCACTCTGATATATCCCACACCCTTCACTGTATCATTCTGATATATCCCACACCCTTCACTGTATCATTCTGATATATCCCACACCTTTTACTATATAATTCGGATATCTCCCACACCCTTTACTGTATCCTTCTGATATATCGCACACCCTTCACTGTATCATTCTGATATATCCCACACCCTTTACTGTATCATTCTGATATATCCCACACCTTTTACTGCATAATTTGGATATATCCCACACCCTTCACTGTATCATTCTGATATACCCCACTCTTCACTGCATCATTCTGATATATCCCACACCCTTCACTGTATCCTTCTGATATATCGCACACCCTTCACGGTATCATTCTGATATATCCCACACCCTTTACTGTATCATTCTGATATATGCCACACCCTTCACTGTTTCATTCTGATATATCCCACACCCTTTATTGTATCAATCTGATATATCCCACACCCTTCACTGTGTCATTCTGATATATCCCACACCCTTCACTGTATCATTCTGATACATCCCACACCCTTTACTGTATCATTCTGATATATCCCACACCCCTCACTATCATTCTGATATATCTCACACCTTTCACTGTATCATTCTGATATATCCCACAGCCTTCACTGTATCATTCTGATATATCCCACACCCTTCACTGTATCATTCTGATATATCCCGCACCCTTCACTGATATATCACACACCCTTCACTGTATCCTTCTGATATATCCCACACCCTTTACTATATCATTCAGATATATCCCACACCCTTTACTGTATCATTCTGATATATGCCACACCCTTCACTGTATCATTCAGATATATCCCACAAACTTCACTGTAACATTCTGATATATCCCACACCCTTCGCCGTATCATTCTGATATATCCCACACCCTTTACTGTATCATTCTGATATATCCCACACCCTTTACTGTATCATTCTGATATATCCCACACCCCTCACTATCATTCTGATATATCCCACACCCTTTACTGTATCATTCTGATATATCCCACACCTTTTACTGCATAATTCGGATATATCCCACACCCTTCACTGTATCATTCTGATATATCCCACACCCTTCACTGTATCATTCTGATATATCCCACAAACTTCACTGTATCATTCTGATATATCCCACACCCTTCACTGTATCATTCTGATATATCCCACACCCTTTACTGTATCATTCTGATATATCCCACTCCCTTCACTGTATCATTCAGATATATCCCACACCCTTCACTGTATCATTCTGATGTATCCCACTCCCTTCACTGTATCATTCTGATATATGCCACACCCTTCACTGTATCATTCAGATCTCTCCCACACCCTTTACTGTATCATTCTGATATATCCCACACCCTTCACTGTATCATTCTGATATATCCCACACCCTTTACTGTATCATTCTGATATATCCCACACCCCTCACTATCATTCTGATATATCGCACACCCTTCACTGTATCATTCAGATATATCCCACACCCTTTACTGTATCATTCTGATATATCCCACACCCCTCACTATCATTCTGATATATCGCACACCCTTCACTGTATCATTCTGATATATCCCACACCCTTTACTGTATCATTCTGATATATCCCACACCCTTTACTGTATCATTCTGATATATCCCACACCCTTTACTGTATCATTCTGATATATCGAACACCCTTCACTGTATCATTCTGATATATCCCACACCCTTTACTGTATCATTCTGATATATCCCACACCCCTCACTATCATTCTGATATATCGTACACCCTTCACTGTATCATTCAGATATATCCCACACCCTTTACTGTATCATTCTGATATATCCCACACCCTTTACTGTATCATTCTGATATATCCCACACCCTTCACTGCATCATTCAGATATATCCCACACCCTTCACTGTATCATTCGGATATATCCCACACCCTTCACTGTATCATTCTGATATATCCCACACCCTTCACTGTATCATTCTGATATATCCCACACCCTTTATTGTATCATTCTGATATATCCCACACTTGTTACTGTATCATTCTGATATATCCCACACCCTTCACTGATATATCCCACACCCTTCACTGTATCATTCAGATATATTGCACACCCTTCACTGTATAATTCTGATATATCCCACAAACTTCACTGTATCATTCTGATGTATCCCACACCCTTTATTGTATCATTCTGATATATCCCACACTTGTTACTGTATCATTCTGATATATCCCACACCCTTCACTGATATATCCCACACCCTTCACTGTATCATTCAGATATATCCCACACCCTTTACTGTATCATTCTGATATATCCCACACTTGTTACTGTATCATTCTGATATATCCCACACCCTTCACTGTATCATTCTGATATATCCCACACCCTTCACTGTATCTTTCTGATATATCCCACACCCTTCACTGTATCATTCTGATATATCCCACACCCTTCACTGTATCATTCTGATATATCCCATACCCTTCACTGATATATCCCACACCCTTCACTGTATCATTCGGATATATCCCACACCCTTCACTGTATCATTCTGATATATCCCGCACCCTTTACTGTATCCTTCTGATATATCGCACACCCTTCACTGATATATCGCACACCCTTCACTGTATCATTCTGATATATCCCACACCCTTCACTGATATATCCCACACCCTTCACTGTATCATTCTGATATATCCCACACCCTTCACTGTATCATTCCGATATAACCCACACCCTTTACTGTATCATTCTGATGTATCCCACACCTTTTACTGTATAATTCTGATATATCCCACACCCTTCACTGTATCATTCTGATATATCCCACACCCTTCACTGTATCATTCTGATATATCCCACACCCTTCACTGTATCATTCTGATATATCCCACACCCTTTATTGTATCATTCTGATATATCCCACACCCTTTACTGTATCATTCTGATATATCCCACACCCTTTACTGTATCATTCTGATATATCCCACACCTTTTACTGCATAATTCGGATATATCCCACACCCTTCACTGTATCATTCTGATATATCCCACACCCTTCACTGTATCATTCTGATATATCCCACAAACTTCACTGTATCATTCTGATATATCCCACACCCTTCACTGTATCATTCTGATATATCCCACACCCTTTACTGTATCATTCTGATATATCCCACTCCCTTCACTGTATCATTCAGATATATCCCACACCCTTCACTGTATCATTCTGATGTATCCCACTCCCTTCACTGTATCATTCTGATATATGCCACACCCTTCACTGTATCATTCAGATATATCCCACACCCTTTACTGTATCATTCTGATATATCCCACACCCTTCACTGTATCATTCTGATATATCCCACACCCTTTACTGTATCATTCTGATATATCCCACACCCCTCACTATCATTCTGATATATCGCACACCCTTCACTGTATCATTCAGATATATCCCACACCCTTTACTGTATCATTCTGATATATCCCACACCCCTCACTATCATTCTGATATATCGCACACCCTTCACTGTATCATTCTGATATATCCCACACCCTTTACTGTATCATTCTGATATATCCCACACCCTTTACTGTATCATTCTGATATATCCCACACCCTTTACTGTATCATTCTGATATATCGAACACCCTTCACTGTATCATTCTGATATATCCCACACCCTTTACTGTATCATTCTGATATATCCCACACCCCTCACTATCATTCTGATATATCGTACACCCTTCACTGTATCATTCAGATATATCCCACACCCTTTACTGTATCATTCTGATATATCCCACACCCTTTACTGTATCATTCTGATATATCCCACACCCTTCACTGCATCATTCAGATATATCCCACACCCTTCACTGTATCATTCGGATATATCCCACACCCTTCACTGTATCATTCTGATATATCCCACACCCTTCACTGTATCATTCTGATATATCCCACACCCTTTATTGTATCATTCTGATATATCCCACACTTGTTACTGTATCATTCTGATATATCCCACACCCTTCACTGATATATCCCACACCCTTCACTGTATCATTCAGATATATTGCACACCCTTCACTGTATAATTCTGATATATCCCACAAACTTCACTGTATCATTCTGATGTATCCCACACCCTTTATTGTATCATTCTGATATATCCCACACTTGTTACTGTATCATTCTGATATATCCCACACCCTTCACTGATATATCCCACACCCTTCACTGTATCATTCAGATATATCCCACACCCTTTACTGTATCATTCTGATATATCCCACACTTGTTACTGTATCATTCTGATATATCCCACACCCTTCACTGTATCATTCTGATATATCCCACACCCTTCACTGTATCTTTCTGATATATCCCACACCCTTCACTGTATCATTCTGATATATCCCACACCCTTCACTGTATCATTCTGATATATCCCATACCCTTCACTGATATATCCCACACCCTTCACTGTATCATTCGGATATATCCCACACCCTTCACTGTATCATTCTGATATATCCCGCACCCTTTACTGTATCCTTCTGATATATCGCACACCCTTCACTGATATATCGCACACCCTTCACTGTATCATTCTGATATATCCCACACCCTTCACTGATATATCCCACACCCTTCACTGTATCATTCTGATATATCCCACACCCTTCACTGTATCATTCAGATATATCCCACACCCTTTACTGTATCATTCTGATGTATCCCACACCTTTTACTGTATAATTCTGATATATCCCACACCCTTCACTGTATCATTCTGATATATCCCACACCCTTCACTGTATCATTCTGATATATCCCACACCCTTCACTGTATCATTCTGATATATCCCACACCCTTTATTGTATCATTCTGATATATCCCACACCCTTTACTGTATCATTCTGATATATCCCACACCCTTCACTGTATCATTTAGATATATCCCACACCCTTCACTGTATCATTCTGATATATCCCACACCCTTCACTGTATCATTCTGATATATCGCACACCCTTTACTGTATCACTCTGATATATCCCACACCCTTCACTGTATCATTCTGATATATCCCACACCCTTCACTGTATCATTCTGATATATCCCACACCTTTTACTATATAATTCGGATATCTCCCACACCCTTTCCTGTATCCTTCTGATATATCGCACACCCTTCACTGTATCATTCTGATATATCCCACACCCTTTACTGTATCATTCTGATATATCCCACACCTTTTACTGCATAATTTGGATATATCCCACACCCTTCACTGTATCATTCTGATATACCCCACTCTTCACTGCATCATTCTGATATATCCCACACCCTTCACTGTATCCTTCTGATATATCCCACACCCTTCACTGTATCATTCTGATATATCCCACACCCTTCACTGTATCATTCTGATATATCCCACACCCTTTATTGTATCATTCTGATATATCCCACACCCTTCACTGATATATCCCACACCCTTCACTGTATCATTCAGATATATTGCACACCCTTCACTGTATCATTCTGATATATCCCACAAACTTCACTGTATCATTCTGATGTATCCCACACCCTTTATTGTATCATTCTGATATATCCCACACTTGTTACTGTATCATTCTGATATATCCCACACCCTTCACTGATATATCCCACACCCTTCACTGTATCATTCAGATATATCCCACACCCTTTACTGTATCATTCTGATATATCCCACACTTGTTACTGTATCATTCTGATATATCCCACACCCTTCACTGTATCATTCTGATATATCCCACACCCTTCACTGTATCTTTCTGATATATCCCACACCCTTCACTGTATCATTCTGATATATCCCGCACCCTTTACTGTATCCTTCTGATATATCGCACACCCTTCACTGATATATCGCACACCCTTCACTGTATCATTCTGATATATCCCACAACCTTCACTGATATATCCCACACCCTTCACTGATATATCCCACACCCTTCACTGTATCATTCTGATATATCCCACACCCTTCACTGTATCATTCAGATATATCCCACACCCTTTACTGTAACATTCTGATGTATCCCACACCTTTTACTGTATAATTCTGATATATCCCACATCCTTCACTGTATCATTCTGATATATCCCACACCCTTCACTGTATCATTCTGATATATCCCACACCCTTCACTGTATCATTCTGATATATCCCACACCCTTTATTGTATCATTCTGATATATCCCACACCCTTTACTGTATCATTCTGATATATCCCACACCCTTCACTGTATCATTCTGATATATCCCACACCCTTCACTGTATCACTCTGATATATCCCACACCCTTCACTGTATCATTCTGATATATCCCACACCCTTCACTGTATCATTCTGATATATCCCACACCTTTTACTATATAATTCGGATATCTCCCACACCCTTTACTGTATCCTTCTGATATATCGCTCACCCTTCACTGTATCATTCTGATATATCCCACACCCTTTACTGTATCATTCTGATATATCCCACACCTTTTACTGCATAATTTGGATATATCCCACACCCTTCACTGTATCATTCTGATATACCCCACTCTTCACTGCATCATTCTGATATATCCCACACCCTTCACTGTATCCTTCTGATATATCGCACACCCTTCACGGTATCATTCTGATATATCCCTCACCCTTTACTGTATCATTCTGATATATGCCACACCCTTCACTGTTTCATTCTGATATATCCCACACCCTTTATTGTATCAATCTGATATATCCCACACCCTTCACTGTGTCATTCTGATATATCCCACACCCTTCACTGTATCATTCTGATACATCCCACACCCTTTACTGTATCATTCTGATATATCCCACACCCCTCACTATCATTCTGATATATCTCACACCTTTCACTGTATCATTCTGATATATCCCACACCCTTCACTGTATCATTCTGATATATCCCACACCCTTCACTGTATCATTCTGATATATCCCGCACCCTTCACTGATATATCACACACCCTTCACTGTATCCTTCTGATATATCCCACACCCTTTACTATATCATTCAGATATATCCCACACCCTTTACTGTATCATTCTGATATATGCCACACCCTTCACTGTTTCATTCTGATAGATCCCACACCCTTTATTGTATCATTCTGATACATCCCACACACTTTACTGTATCATTCTGATATATCCCACACCCTTCACTGTATCATTCTGATATATCCCACACCCTTCACTGTATCATTCTGATATATCCCACACCCTTTACTATATCATTCAGATATATCCCACACCCTTCACTGTATCATTCTGATATAACCCACTCTCTTCACTGTATCATTCAAATATATCCCACACCCTTCACTATCATTCTGATATATCCCACACCCTTCACTGCATCATTCTGATATATCCCACACCCTTTACTATATCATTCAGATATATCCCACACCCTTCACTGTATCATTCTGATACATCCCACACCCTTCACTGTATCATTCTGATATATCCCACACCCTTCACTGTATCATTCTGATATATCCCACACCCTTCAGTGTATCATTCTGATATATCCCACACCCTTCACTGTATCATTCTGATATATCCCACACCCTTTACTGTACCATTCTGATATATCCCACACCCTTCACTATCATTCTGATATATCCCACACGCGTTACTGTATCATTCTGATATATCCCGCACCCTTTACTGTATCCTTCTGATATATCGCACACCCTTTACTGTATCATTCTGATATATCGCACACCCTTTACTGTATCATTCTGATATATCCCACACTCTTCACTGTATCATTCTGATATATCCCACACCCTTCACTGTATCATTCTGATATATCCCACACTCTTCACTGTATCATTCTGATATATCCCACACCCTTTACTGTCTCATTCTGATGTATCGCACACCCTTTACTGTATCATTCTGATATATCCCACACTCTTCACTGAATCATTCTGATATATCCCATACTCTTCGCTGTACTATTCTGATATATCCCGCGCCCTTAACTGTATCATTCTGATATATCCCACACCCTTCACTATATCATTCTGATATACCCCACTCTTCACTGTATCATTCTGATATATCCCACACCCTTTACTGTATCATTCTGATATACCCCACACTCTTCACTGTAGCATTCTGATATATCCCACACCCTTTACTGCATCATTCTGATATATCCCACACCCTTCACTGTATCATTCTGATATATCCCGCACCCTTCACTGATATATCACACACCCTTCACTGTATCCTTCTGATATATCCCACACCCTTTACTATATCATTCTGATATATCCCACACCCTTTACTATATCATTCAGATATATCCCACACCCTTCACTGTATCATTCTGATACATCCCACACCCTTCACTGTATCATTCTGATATATCCCACACCCTTCACTGTATCATTCTGATATATCCCACACCCTTCAGTGTATCCTTCTGATATATCCCACACCCTTCACTGTATCATTCTGATATATCCCACACCCTTTACTGTACCATTCTGATATATCCCACACCCTTCACTATCATTCTGATATATCCCACACGCGTTACTGTATCATTCTGATATATCCCGCACCCTTTACTGTATCCTTCTGATATATCGCACACCCTTTACTGTATCATTCTGATATATCGCACACCCTTTACTGTATCATTCTGATATATCCCACACTCTTCACTGTATCATTCTGATATATCCCACACCCTTCACTGTATCATTCTGATATATCCCACACTCTTCACTGTATAATTCTGATATATCCCACACCCTTTACTGTCTCATTCTGATGTATCGCACACCCTTTACTGTATCATTCTGATATACCCCACACTCTTCACTGTATCATTCTGATATATCCCACACCCTTTACTGTATCATTCTGATATATCCCACACTCTTCACTGAATCATTCTGATATATCCCATACTCTTCGCTGTACTATTCTGATATATCCCGCACCCTTAACTGTATCATTCTGATATATCCCACACCCTTCACTATATCATTCTGATATACCCCACTCTTCACTGTATCATTCTGATATATCCCACACCCTTTACTGTATCATTCTGATATACCCCACACTCTTCACTGTAGCATTCTGATATATCCCACACCCTTTACTGCATCATTCTGATATATCCCACACTCTTCACTGTATCATTCTGATATCCCACACTCTTTGTTGTACCATTCTGATATATCCCGCACCCTTCCCTGTATCATTCTGATATATCCCACACTCTTCACTGTATCATTCTGATATATCCCACACCCTTTACTGTATCATTCTGATATACCCCACACTCTTCACTGTATCATTCTGATATATCCCGCACCCTTCCCTGTATCATTCTGATATATCCCACACCCTTCCCTGTATCATTCTGATATATCCCACACCCTTTACTGTATCATTCTGATATACCCCACACTCTTCACTGTATCATTCTGATATATCCCGCACCCTTCCCTGTATCATTCTGATATATCCCACACCCTTCCCTGTATCATTCTGATATATCCCACACCCTTCCCTGTATCATTCTGATATATCCCGCACCCTTCCCTGTATCATTCTGATATATCCCACACCCTTCCCTGTATCATTCTGATATATCCCACACTCTTCACTGTATCATTGTGATATCCCACACTCTTCGTTGTACCATTCTGATATATCCCGCACCCTTCCCTGTATCATTCTGATATATCCCACACCCTTCACTGTATTATTTTGATATATTGCACACACTTTACACCGGGACCGGTCAAATTGTTTCCCATCCCAAATGATTGTTGGGAAGGTGTGGGCGAAATGCTGCCCTTAACGAATGCCATCAAACTGCTGTTACTCTGTTAGTTGACAGAGTCCCAGGAGTTAAGTCTCAGCCAAGGTAAAGGAACAGTAATATCTCTCCAAGTCAGGTTGGTGAGTGGAGGGCAGCTCTCAGGTGCCGTGTTGCCACGTGCAAACTGCCCTTGTTCTTCTAGGTGGTAGAGCTTGAAGGTTTTGAAGGTGCTGTCGAGGGAGGGTACCCCAGCAGGATGCATTGAGGTCAGAGGCATTTTCTGTGAGGATTGTGTGTGATTGGTGTGCTGTTTGATCACAGAGGACCTTGCTGCTGATGCCGGTGCTGTACTGGTGATGCTCAAAAGGAGGTGACTGAATAGCGATCAGATGTCGGGGTCAAAAGTGGATAAGGACAGAAGCTGCTGAGCGAGAGTGGGCACCCCATTGTGGCTGCTCTGTCTGGCTCCGGGTCATTCTGGGCAGTCACTTACTAATTAACCAAAGGAGCCCTGGAGCTTAGAGCTCATCCCAACACGACATCCGAGCTGTTGTTTTTGTTGCTTGTAAGCAAGAGGAACCACCCCACAGACCCGGTCTGTCTTGACAATACATAATCAATAGTAACCATTAACCGCAGGGCAGTTCCAACTGCGCCGCTACATTTTACCCTCTGGCAGACGGACAGTTAGTGGAAGGGATGGAGGGAAAAGGATTTAGCAATGATATTTCCCAGCAAACTGAAGCCTCTTGATTCCAATTTACACCGTGTTCCTCCTTGCAGAGAACAGAATGCCACAAAGTCTGATTCAGGTGTGCGTGCGAATCTCTCTGGTAAGTTTTTCTTGAGCTACAAAACTCGGACTTAGAACTTTAAAACTACAAGTTAGTTAAAGAACCTATTTGATAGAAACTGCCAGGGGCAGCACGGCGGCGGAGTGGTTAGCACTGCTGCCTATGGCACGGAGGGCCCAGGTTGGAATCCTGGCTCTGGGTCACTATCCGTGTGGAGTTTGCACATTCTCCCCGTGTCTGCGTGGGTCTCACCCCCACAACCCAAAGATGTGCAGGGTAGGTGGATTGGCCGCGCTAAATTGCCCCTTAATTGGAACCAAAAATTAATCGGGTACACTAAATTTCTAAACCAAAAAAAATGAAATGGCACGACCATTGATCAGAGATTAATGACTGACAACGACAAAAGGCAGTCAATTCAACAACAGGAAGAAAGGTGATGGTTTCCGCCCAACTCTCGCACTCTCGGCCCTGCCTGGCTGGCTTCTGTCTCTGGTCGAGTCGCCCAGCTCCTACTGCCCGCTGCTTCCTGATTCCCCTCAAACCACGATGCCAGCGCCTGCCTGGTTGCCCTTCGCACCTCCCGACTGCTGCCCTGCTCACCCCTCTGCTCTCGCTGGGGTGGCTGGGTACTCGGGCCTCAACGACCTCCCGTGCTCCTGGCTGCCTGGCCTCCATTCTTTTCGGTTGGTTGCCCACCCGCCCTCCTCAGCCCTGGCCTGGAGGTCGAGAGTCGCCCCACTATCTCCCTCGACGGCTGTAGGCCCGCGCCGCCCAGCCTTGCCTCGCTGAACGCCCGCTGGCTCACACCTCGGTGTTAGGCCAGCGACCTGACGTTTGCCTCAGGCTCTGGCTAGGGCCCTACAATGCACCACGATGTGTTTCATTGAAAGGCCGCCTCTGATCCTCTCTTGTAGGAGATGGTCATTGACTAGCACTTGTGTGGCGCGAATGTAACTTGCCACTTGTCAGCCCCGAGCCTGGATATTGTCCGGGTCTTGCTGCATTTGGACACGGACTGCTCAGTGTCTGCGGAGTCGTGAATGGTGCTGAACATTGTGCAGTCATCCGCAAACATCCCCACTTCTGACCTTCTGATGGAAGGGAGGTCATTGATGGAGCAGCTGAATGTGTTGGGACCGAGGACACTACCTTGGGGAATTCCTGCAGTGATGCCCTGGAGCTGAGATGATTGACTTCCAACCACCACAACCATCTTCCTTTGTGCCGGGTATGACTCCAACCAGCGGAGAGTTTTCCCCCCCGATTCCCACTGACTCCAGTTTAGCTCGGGCTCCTTGATGCCACACTCGGTCAAATGCTGCCTTGATGTCGAGGGCAGTCACTCTCACCTCACCTCTGGCATTCAGCTCTTTGTCCGTGTTTGACCCAAGGCTGTAAATAGACGTTTCTCTGGCCGCATACGGGGCTCCAGGATGGTCACATAGAACATACAGTGCAGAAGGAGGCCATTCGGCCCATCGAGTCTGCACCGACCCACATTAAGCTCTCACTTCCAACCTTTTTTGGACACTAAGGGAAATTTAGCACCTAACCCGCACATCTTTGGACTGTGGGAGGAAACCGGAGCACCTGGAGGAAACCCACGCAGACACGGGGAGAACGTGCAGACTCCACACAGACAGTGACCCAAGCCAGGAATCGAACCTGGGACCCTGGCGCTGTGAAGCCACAGTGCTATCCACTTGTGCTACAGTACTGCCCACTAATGGTATGTTGCCTCCCTGGTGCTAGGGTCAAGGGTGTCTCGGAGTGGGTACAGGACATTCTGGCGGGGGGGGGGGGGGGGGGGGGGGGGGTGAACAGCCAGTGGTCGTGGTGCACATCGGTACCAACAACACAGGTTAAAGATAGGGATGAGGTCCTAAAAGCAGAATATAGGGAGTTAGGAAGAAAGTTGAGAAATCGGACCTCTAAGGTCGTGATCTCAGGATTACTACCAGTGCCACGTGCTAGTCAGAGTCGAAATAGCAGCTTATACCGGATAAGTACGTGGCTGAAGAGAAGGGGGTGGGGGCATCCCAGGTTCGATTCCGGCTTGGGTCACTGTCGGTGCGGAGTCTGCACGTTCTCCCCGTGTGTGCGTGGGTTTCCTCCGGGTGCTCCGGTTTCCTCCCACAGTCCAAAGATATGCAGGTTAGGTGGATTGGCCATGATAAATTGCCCTTAGTGTTCAAAACAGGTTAGGAGGGGTTACTGGGTTACGGGGATAGGATGGAGGCGTGGGCCCGGGCAGGGTGCTCTCTCCAAGGGCTGGTGCAGTCTCGATGGGCCGAATGGCCTCCTTCTGCACTGTAAATTCTATGATTCCATGATAAATATATACTTTGGTTCTGTCTTCACAAAGGAGGACATAAATAACAAAGCAGAATGTTGGGGAACGCAGGGTTTACTGAGAGGGAGGAACTGAAGGAGATCAATATTGGTGGGGAAATTGATGGGATTGAAGGCTGATAAACCCCCAGTGCCTGGAAAACTACATCCCAGGGTGCTGGAGGAGGTGGAGCTAGAAATGGTGGACGCATTGGTGGTCATCTTCCAGGATTCTATAGACTCTGGATTTGTCCCTGCAGATTGGAGGGTAGCTCACGTCACTCCGATATTCAAACAGGGAGGTAGAGAGAAAGCAGGGAATGTTCGACCAGAAAGCAGTGACAGGGTCGGACAGAGTCAGCCTGGATTTACGAAGGGGAATCATGCTTGACAAATCTACTGGAATTCTTTGAGGATGTAACTAGGAGGGTTGATGAGGGGGAGACAGTCGATGTGGTTAATTTGGACTTTCAGAAGGTTTTCGACAAGGTACCAGATATGAGATTAGTGTGTAAAATTAAAGTGCATGGGATTGGAGGAAGTGTATTGAGGTGGATAGAAAACTGTTTGGCAGAGAGGAAACAAAGAGTAGGAATTAATGGGTCTTTTTCTGATTGGCAGGTGATAACCAGTGGGGTACCACAGGGATCGGTGCTGGGACCCCAGCTATTCACAATATATATTCATGATTTTGATGAGGGAACTAAATGTAACATCTCCAAATTTGCAGATGATACAAAGTTGGGTGGGAAGGTGAGCTGTGAGGAGGATACAGAGATGCTTCAGTGGGATTTGGACAGGCTGAATGGGCAAATGCACGGCAGATGCAGTATAATGTGGATAAATGGGAGGTTATCCACTTTGGTCGCAAGAACAGGAAGGCAGATTATTATATGAATAGTTATAGATTGAGGGAGGGGAGTGTGCAATCAGACCTGGGTATCCTCGTACACCAGTCGCTAAAGGTAAGCGTGCAGGTACAATCCAGAGAGCCTGTGAGTGCTGTACTGCTCTCTCTCCAGAGAGCCTGTGAGTGCTGTACTGTTTTCTCTCCAGAAAGCCTGTGAGTGCTGTACTGCTCTCTCTGCAGAAAGCCTGAGTGCTGTACTGCTCTCTCTCCAGAGAGCCTGTGAGTGCTGTACTGCTCTCTATCCAGAGAGCCTGTGAGTGCTGTACTGCTCTCTCTCTGCAGAGAGCCTGTGAGTGCTGTACTGCTCTCTCTCTGCAGAGAGCCTGTGAGTGCTGTACTGCTCTCTCTCTGCAGAGAGCATGTGAGTCCTGTACTGCTCTCTCTCTGCAGAGAGCCTGTGAGTGCTGTACTGCTCTCTCTCTGCAGAGAGCCTGTGAGTGCTGTACTGCTCTCTCTCCAGAGAGCCTGTGAGTGCTGTACTGCTCTCTATCCAGAGAGCCTGTGAGTGCTGTACTGCTCTCTCTCTGCAGAGAGCCTGTGAGTGCTGTACTGCTCTCTCTCCAGAGAGCCTGAGTGCTGTACTGCTCTCTATCCAGAGAGCCTGTGAGTGCTATACTGCTATCGCTCTGCAGAGAGCCTCTGAGTGCTGTACTGCTCTCTCTCTGCAGAGAGCCTGTGAGTGCTGTACTGCTATCTCTCTGCAGAGAGCCTGTGGATGCTGTACTGCTATCTCTCTGCAGAAAGCCTGTGAGTGCTGCACTGCTCTCTCTCTGCAGAAAGCCTGTGAGTGCTGTACTGCTCTCTCTCTGCAGAGAGCCTGTGAGTGCTGTACTGCTCTCTCTCTGCAGAGAGCCTGTGAGTGCTGTACTGCTCTCTCTCTGCAGAGAGCCTGAGTGCTGTACTGCTCTCTATCCAGAGAGCCTGTGAGTGCTGTACTGCTCTCTGCAGAGAGCCTGTGAGTGCTGTACTGCTATCTCTCTGCAGAAAGCCTGAGAGTGCTGTACTGCTCTCTCTCTGCATAGAGCCTGAGAGTTCTGCACTGCTCTCTCTGCAGAGAGCCTGTGAGTGCTGTACTGTTCTCTCTCTCCAGAAAGCCTGTGAGTGCTGTACTGCTCTCTCTGCAGAGAGCCTGTGAGTTCTGTACTGCTCTCTCTCTGCAGAGAGCCTGTGAGTGCTGTACTGTTCTCTCTCCAGAAAGCCTGTGAGTGCTGTACTGCTCTCTCTCTGCAGAGAGCCTGTGAGTGCTGTACTGCTCTCTCTGCAGAGAGCCTGTGAGTGCTGTACTGCTCTCTATCCAGTGAGCCTGTGAGTGCTGTACTGCTCTCTCTCTGCAGAGAGCCTGTGAGTGCTGTACTGCTCTCTCTGCAGAGAGCCTGTGAGTGCTGCACTGCTCTCTCTCTGCAGAGAGCCTGTGAGTGCTGTACTGCTCTCTCTCTGCAGAGGGCCTGTGAGTGCTATACTGCTATCGCTCTGCAGAGAGCCTGTGAGTGCTGTACTGCTATCTCTCTGCAGAGAGCCTGTGAGTGCTGTACTGCTATCTCTCTGCAGAGAGCCTGTGAGTGCTATACTGTTCTCTCTCTCCAGAGAGCCTGTGAGTTCTCTACTGCTCTCTCTCTGCAGAGAGCCTGTGAGTGCTGTACTGCTCTCTCTGCAGACAGCCTGTGAATGCTGTACTGCTATCTCTCTGCCCAGAGCCTGTGAGTGCTGTACTGCTATCTCTCTGCCGAGAGCCTGTGAGTGCTGTACTGCTCTCTCTGCAGAGAGCCTGTGAGTGCTGTACTGTTCGCTCTCTCCAGAAACCGTGAGTGCTGTACTGCTCTCTCTCCAGAGAACCTGAGTGTTCTGGACTGCTCTCTCTCCAGAGAGCCTGTGAGTGCTGTACTGCTCTCTCTCTCCAGAAACCCTGTGAGTGCTGTACTGCTCTCTCTCTCCAGAAACCCTGTGAGTACTGTACTGCTCTCTCTCTCCAGAAACCCTGTGAGTGCTGTACTGCTCTCTCTCTCCAGAAACCCTGTGAGTACTGTACTGCACTCTCTCCAGATGGCCTGTGAGTGCTGTACTGCTCTCTCTCTCCACAAAGCCTGGGTGCTGTACTGATATCTCTCTCCAGAAAGCCTGTGAGTGATGTACTGATATCTCTCTCCAGAGAGCCTGTGAGTGCTCTATTTCAGAAACTATAATCTGTAAACAAATCAGGAACAGAAAGCAAAGTTTGAAGAGAGGGAAGTTGCTCGAAACTACTATCTGAAACATAGACTATTATTTTGGTTTTTCTTGTGGTTTTTACCCCTTTCCACCATTCTGTGTTTGTCTGTCTTGTGTGTGTGTAAGTGAGAGTGAGTGTGAGAGAGTGTGAGTGTGTGAGAGTGTGAGTGGCTGAGTGAGTGTGTGAGTGTGTGTAAGTCAGTGTGTGTGTCTGAATGAGTGTGTGTGTGAGAGTGTGTGTGTGAGAGTGAGTGTGTGTGAGAGTGTGTGTGTGTGTGTGAGAGTGAGTGTGTGTGAGAGAGTGTGAGTGTGTGAGTGTGAGTGGTGAGTGAGTGTGTGCGTGAGAGTGTGAGTGTGTGTGTGTGAGAGTGAGTGTGTGTGAGAGAGAGTGTGTGTGTGTGAGAGTGAGTGTGTGTGAGAGAGAGTGAGAGAGTGAGTGAGAGTGAGTGTGAGAGTGTCTGTGTGAGTGTGAGTGTGTCTGTGTGAGTGTGTCTGTGTGAGTGTGAGGGTGTGTGTGAGTCTGTGTGTGTGAGTGTGTGTGTGAGAGTGTGTGTCTGTGTGAGAGTGTGTGTCTGTGTGAGAGTGTGCGTCTGTGTGAGAGTGTGTGTGTGTGAATGAGAATGTGTGTGTGTGAGACTGTGAGTGAGTGTGTTAATAGCTGATAGTTAACGAGCAGTATTTGCTGCATATTTCCTGATAGTTCTTGTTCTAAATGAAGTCACCGTGTTTACATTTACAAACCTGGTGACTGTGATGATTGGGTAAGGGGCGGTGGCCCTGGGTGTTTACAAACCTGGTGACTGTGATGATTGGGTCAGGAGCAGTGGCCCTGGGTGTTTACAAACCTGGTGACTGTGATGATTGAGTCAGGGGCAGTGGCCCTGGGTATTTACAAACCTGGTGACTGTGATGATTGGGTAAGGGACAGTGGCCCTGGGTATTTACAAACCTGGTGACTGTGATGATTGGGTAAGGGGCAGTGGCCCTGGGTATTTACAAACCTGGTGACTGTGATGATTGGGTCAGGGGTAGTGGCCCTGGGTGTTTACAAACCTGGTGACTGTGATGATTGGATAAGGGGCAGTGGCCCTGGATATTTACAAACCTGGTGACTGTGATGATTGGGTAAGGGGCAGTGGCCCTGGGTATTTACAAACCTGGTGACTGTGATGATTGGGTAAGGGGCAGTGGCCCTGGGTATTTACAAACCTGGTGACTGTGATGATTGGGTAGGGGGCAGTGGCCCTGGGTGTTTACAAACCTGGTGACTGTGATGATTGGGTAAGGGGCAGTGGCCCTGGGTATTTACAAACCTGGTGACTGTGATGATTGGGTAAGGGGCAGTGGCCCTGGGTGTTTACAAATCTGGTGACTGTGATGATTGAGTCAGGGGCAGTGGCCCTGGGTGTTTACAAACCTGGTGACTGTGATGATTGGGTAAGGGGCAGTGGCCCTGGGTGTTTACAAACCTGGTGACTGTGATGATTGGGTCAGGGGCAGTGGCCCTGGGTATTTACAAACCTGGTGACTGTGATGATTGGGTAGGGGGCAGTGGCCCTGGATATTTACAAACCTGGTGACTGTGATGATTGGGTAAGGGGCAGTGGCCCTGGGTATTTACAAACCTGGTGACTGTGATGATTGGGTCAGGGGCAGTGGCCCTGGGTGTTTACAAACCTGGTGACTGTGATGATTGGGTCAGGGGTAGTGGCCCTGGGTGTTTACAAACCTGGTGACTGTGATGATTGGGTCAGGGGCAGTGGCCCTGGGTGTTTACAAACCTGGTGAATGTGATGATTGAGTCAGGGGCAGTGGTCCTGGGTATTTACAAACCTGGTGACTGTGATGATTGGGTCAGGGGTAGTGGCCCTGGGTGTTTACAAACCTGGTGACTGTGATGATTGGGTAAGGGGCAGTGGCCCTGGGTATTTACAAACCTGGTGACTGTGATGATTGGGTCAGGGGCAGTGGCCCTGGGTATTTACAAACCTGGTGACTGTGATGATTGGGTAAGGGGCAGTGGCCCTGGGTATTTACAAACCTGGTGACTGTGATGATTGGGTAAGGGGCAGTGGCCCTGGGTATTTACAAACCTGGTGACTGTGATGATTGGGTAAGGGGCAGTGGCCCTGGGTGTTTACAAACCTGGTGACTGTGATGATTGGGTAAGGGGCAGTGGCCCTGGGTATTTACAAACCTGGTGACTGTGATGATTGGGTAAGGGGCAGTGGCCCTGGGTATTTACAAACCTGGTGACTGTGATGATTGGGTAAGGGGCAGTGGCCCTGGGTATTTACAAACCTGGTGACTGTGATGATTGGGTCAGGGGCAGTGGCCCTGGGTATTTACAAACCTGGTGACTGTGATGATTGGGTCAGGGGCAGTGGCCCTGGGTATTTACAAACCTGGTGACTGTGATGATTGGGTAAGGGGCAGTGGCCCTGGGTGTTTACAAACCTGGTGACTGTGATGATTGGGTAAGGGGCAGTGGCCCTGGGTGTTTACAAACCTGGTGACTGTGATGATTGGGTAAGGGGCAGTGGCCCTGGGTGTTTACAAACCTGGTGACTGTGATGATTGGGTAAGGGGCAGTGGCCCTGGGTATTTACAAACCTGGTGACTGTGATGATTGGGTCAGGGGCAGTGGCCCTGGGTGTTTACAAACCTGGTGACTGTGATGATTGGGTAAGGGGCAGTGGCCCTGGGTATTTACAAACCTGGTGACTGTGATGATTGGGTAAGGGGCAGTGGCCCTGGGTATTTACAAACCTGGTGACTGTGATGATTGGGTCAGGGGCAGTGGCCCTGGGTATTTACAAACCTGGTGACTGTGATGATTGGGTAGGGGGCAGTGGCCCTGGATATTTACAAACCTGGTGACTGTGATGATTGGGTAAGGGGCAGTGGCCCTGGGTATTTACAAACCTGGTGACTGTGATGATTGGGTAAGGGGCAGTGGCCCTGGGTGTTTACAAACCTGGTGACTGTGATGATTGGGTCAGGGGCAGTGGCCCTGGGTATTTACAAACCTGGTGACTGTGATGATTGAGTCAGGGGCAGTGGCCCTGGGTGTTTACAAACCTGGTGACTGTGATGATTGGGTAAGGGGCAGTGGCCCTGGTATTTACAAACCTGGTGACTGTGATGATTGAGTCAGGGACAGTGGCCCTGGGTATTTACAAACCTGGTGACTGTGATGATTGGGTCAGGGGCAGTGGCCCTGGGTATTTACAAACCTGGTGACTGTGATGATTGGGTCAGGGGCAGTGGCCCTGGGTGTTTACAAACCTGGTGACTGTGATGATTGGGTAAGGGGCAGTGGCCCTGGGTATTTACAAACCTGGTGACTGTGATGATTGGGTAAGGGGCAGTGGCCCTGGGTGTTTACAAACCTGGTGACTGTGATGATTGGGTAAGGGGCAGTGGCCCTGGGTGTTTACAAACCTGGAGACTGTGATGATTGGGTCAGGGGCAGTGGCCCTGGGTATTTACAAACCTGGTGACTGTGATGATTGAGTCAGGGGCAGTGGTCCTGGGTATTTACAAACCTGGTGACTGTGATGATTGGGTCAGGGGTAGTGGCCCTGGGTGTTTACAAACCTGGTGACTGTGATGATTGGGTAAGGGGCAGTGGCCCTGGGTGTTTACAAACCTGGTGACTGTGATGATTGGGTAAGGGGCAGTGGCCCAGGGTATTTACAAACCTGGTGACTGTGATGATTTGGTCAGGGGCAGTGGCCCTGGGTGTTTACAAACCTGGTGACTGTGATGATTGGGTCAGGGGCAGTGGTCCTGGGTATTTACAAACCTGGTGACTGTGATGATTGGGTCAGGGGCAGTGGCCCTGGGTATTTACAAACCTGGTGACTGTGATGATTGGGTCAGGGGCAGTGGCCCTGGGTGTTTACAAACCTGGTGACTGTGATGATTGGGTCAGGGGCAGTGGCCCAGGGTATTTACAAACCTGGTGACTGTGATGATTGGGTCAGGGGCAGTGGCCCTGGGTGTTTACAAACCTGGTGACTGTGATGATTGGGTAAGGGGCAGTGGCCCAGGGTATTTACAAACCTGGTGACTGTGATGATTGGGTCAGGGGCAGTGGCCCTGGGTATTTACAAACCTGGTGACTGTGATGATTGGGTAAGGGGCAGTGGCCCTGGGTGTTTACAAACCTGGTGACTGTGATGATTGGGTCAGGGGCAGTGGCCCTGGGTGTTTACAAACCTGGTGACTGTGATGATTGGGTAAGGGGCAGTGGCCCTGGGTGTTTACAAACCTGGTGACTGTGATGATTGGGTAAGGGGCAGTGGCCCTGGGTGTTTACAAACCTGGTGACTGTGATGATTGGGTAAGGGGCAGTGGCCCTGGGTATTTACAAACCTGGAGACTGTAATGATTGGGTAAGGGGCAGTGGCCCTGGGTATTTACAAACCTGGTGACTGTGATGATTGGGTCAGGGGTAGTGGCCCTGGGTATTTACAAACCTGGTGACTGTGATGATTGGGTAAGGGGCAGTGGCCCTGGGTATTTACAAACCTGGTGACTGTGATGATTGGGTAAGGGGCAGTGGCCCTGGGTATTTACAAACCTGGTGACTGTGATGATTGAGTCAGGGACAGTGGCCCTGGGTATTTACAAACCTGGTGACTGTGATGATTGAGTCAGGGACAGTGGCCCTGGGTATTTACAAACCTGGTGACTGTGATGATTGGGTAAGGGGCAGTGGCCCTGGGTGTTTACAAACCTGGTGACTGTGATGATTGGGTCAGGGACAGTGGCCCTGGGTATTTACAAACCTGGTGACTGTGATGATTGGGTAAGGGGCAGTGGCCCTGGTATTTACAAACCTGGTGACTGTGATGATTGGGTAAGGGGCAGTGGCCCTGGGTATCTACAAACCTGGTGACTGTGATGATTGGGTCAGGGGCAGTGGCCCTGGGTGTTTACAAACCTGGTGACTGTGATGATTGGGTAAGGGGCAGTGGCCCTGGGTATTTACAAACCTGGTGATTGTGATGATTGGGTAGGGGGCAGTGGCCCAGGGTATTTACAAACCTGGTGACTGTGATGATTGGGTCAGGGGCATTGGCCCTGGGTATTTACAAACCTGGTGACTGTGATGATTGGGTAGGGGGCAGTGGCCCAGGGTATTTACAAACCTGGTGACTGTGATGATTGGGTCAGGGGCAGTGGCCCTGGGTGTTTACAAACCTGGTGACTGTGATGATTGGGTAAGGGGCAGTGGCCCTGGGTATCTACAAACCTGGTGACTGTGATGATTGGGTCAGGGGCAGTGGCCCTGGGTATTTACAAACCTGGTGACTGTGATGATTGGGTAAGGGGCAGTGGCCCTGGGTATTTACAAACCTGGTGACTGTAATGATTGGGTAAGGGGCAGTGGCCCTGGGTATTTACAAACCTGGTGACTGTGATGATTGGGTCAGGGGCAGTGGCCCTGGGTGTTTACAAACCTGGTGACTGTGATGATTGGGTAAGGGGCAGTGGCCCTGGGTATTTACAAACCTGGTGACTGTGATGATTGGGTAAGGGGCAGTGGCCCTGGGTATTTACAAACCTGGTGACTGTGATGATTGGGTAAGGGGCAGTGGCCCTGGGTATTTACAAACCTGGTGACTGTGATGATTGGGTAAGGGGCAGTGGCCCTGGGTGTTTACAAACCTGGTGACTGTGATGATTGGGTAAGGGGCAGTGGCCCTGGGTATTTACAAACCTGGTGACTGTGATGATTGGGTAGGGGGCAGTGGCCCAGGGTATTTACAAACCTGGTGACTGTGATGATTGGGTCAGGGGCATTGGCCCTGGGTATTTACAAACCTGGTGACTGTGATGATTGGGTAGGGGGCAGTGGCCCAGGGTATTTACAAACCTGGTGACTGTGATGATTGGGTCAGGGGCATTGGCCCTGGGTATTTACAAACCTGGTGACTGTGATGATTGGGTCAGGGGCAGTGGCCCTGGGTATTTACAAACCTGGTGACTGTGATGATTGGGTCAGGGGCAGTGGCCCTGGGTATTTACAAACCTGGTGACTGTGATGATTGGGTCAGGGGCATTGGCCCTGGGTATTTACAAACCTGGTGACTGTGATGATTGGGTAAGGGGCAGTGGCCCTGGGTGTTTACAAACCTGGTGACTGTGATGATTGGGTCAGGGGCAGTGGCCCTGGGTATTTACAAACCTGGTGACTGTGATGATTGGGTAAGGGGCAGTGGCCCTGGGTATCTACAAACCTGGTGACTGTGATGATTGGGTCAGGGACAGTGGCCCTGGGTATTTACAAACCTGGTGACTGTGATGATTGAGTCAGGGACAGTGGCCCTGGGTGTTTACAAACCTGGTGACTGTGATGATTGGGTAAGGGGCAGTGGCCCTGGGTATTTACAAACCTGGTGACTGTGATGATTGGGTCAGGGGCAGTGGCCCTGGGTGTTTACAAACCTGGTGACTGTGATGATTGAGTCAGGGACAGTGGCCCTGGGTGTTTACAAACCTGGTGACTGTGATGATTGGGTCAGGGGCAGTGGCCCTGGGTATTTACAAACCTGGTGACTGTGATGATTGGGTAAGGGGCAGTGGCCCTGGGTGTTTACAAACCTGGTGACTGTGATGATTGGGTAAGGGGCAGTGGTCCTGGGTATTTACAAACCTGGTGACTGTGATGATTGGGTCAGGGGCAGTGGCCCTGGGTATTTACAAACCTGGTGACTGTGATGATTGGGTAAGGGGCAGTGGTCCTGAGTATTTACAAACCTGGTGACTGTGATGATTGGGTAAGGGGCAGTGGCCCTGGGTATTTACAAACCTGGTGACTGTGAAGATTGGGTAAGGGGCAGTGGCCCTGGGTATTTACAAACCTGGTGACTGTGATGATTGGGTAAGGGGCAGTGGCCCTGGGTGTTTACAAACCTGGTGACTGTGATGATTGGGTCAGGGGCAGTGGCCCTGGGTGTTTACAAACCTGGTGACTGTGATGATTGGGTCAGGGGCAGTGGCCCTGGGTATTTACAAACCTGGTGACTGTGATGATTGGGTAAGGGGCAGTGGTCCTGAGTATTTACAAACCTGGTGACTGTGATGATTGGGTCAGGGACAGTGGCCCTGGGTATTTACAAACCTGGTGACTGTGATGATTGGGTAAGGGGTAGTGGCCCTGGGTGTTTACAAACCTGGTGACTGTAATGATTGGGTCAGGGACAGTGGCCCTGGGTATTTACAAACCTGGTGACTGTGATGATTGGGTAAGGGGCAGTGGCCCTGGGTATTTACAAACCTGGTGACTGTGATGATTGGGTAAGGGGCAGTGGCCCTGGGTGTTTACAAACCTGGTGACTGTGATGATTGGGTCAGGGGCAGTGGCCCTGGGTGTTTACAAACCTGGTGACTGTGATGATTGGGTAAGGGGCAGTGGCCCTGGGTGTTTACAAACCTGGTGACTGTGATGATTGGGTCAGGGGCAGTGGCCCTGGGTGTTTACAAACCTGGTGACTGTGATGATTGGGTAAGTGGCAGTGGCCCTGGGTATTTACAAACCTGGTGACTGTGATGATTGGGTCAGGGGCAGTGGCCCTGGGTGTTTACAAACCTGGTGACTGTGATGATTGAGTCAGGGGCAGTGGCCCTGGGTATTTACAAACCTGGTGACTGTGATGATTGGGTGAGGGGCAGTGGCCCTGGGTGTTTACAAACCTGGTGACTGTGATGATTGGGTAAGGGGCAGTGGCCCTGGGTGTTTACAAACCTGGTGACTGTGATGATTGGGTAAGGGGCAGTGGCCCTGGGTGTTTACAAACCTGGTGACTGTGATGATTGGGTAAGGGGCAGTGGCCCTGGATATTTACAAACCTGGTGACTGTGATGATTGGGTAAGGGGCAGTGGCCCTGGGTATTTACAAACCTGGTGACTGTGATGATTGGGTCAGGGGCAGTGGCCCTGGGTGTTTACAAACCTGGTGACTGTGATGATTGGGTAAGGGGCAGTGGCCCTGGGTATTTACAAACCTGGTGACTGTGATGATTGGGTAAGGGGCAGTGGCCCTGGGTATTTACAAACCTGGTGACTGTGATGATTGGGTAAGGGGCAGTGGCCCAGGGTATTTACAAACCTGGTGACTGTGATGATTGGGTCAGGGGCAGTGGCCCTGGGTATTTACAAACCTGGTGACTGTAATGATTGGGTAAGGGGCAGTGGCCCTGGGTATTTACAAACCTGGTGACTGTGATGATTGGGTAAGGGGCAGTGGCCCTGGGTGTTTACAAACCTGGTGACTGTGATGATTGGGTAAGGGGCAGTGGCCCTGGGTGTTTACAAACCTGGTGACTGTGATGATTGGGTAGGGGGCAGTGGTCCTGGGTATTTACAAACCTGGTGACTGTGATGATTGGGTCAGGGGCAGTGGCCCTGGGTGTTTACAAACCTGGTGACTGTGATGATTGGGTAAGGGGCAGTGGCCCTGGGTATTTACAAACCTGGTGACTGTGATGATTGGGTAAGGGGCAGTGGCCCTGGGTATTTACAAACCTGGTGACTGTGATGATTGGGTAAGGGGCAGTGGCCCAGGGTATTTACAAACCTGGTGACTGTGATGATTGGGTCAGGGGCAGTGGCCCTGGGTATTTACAAACCTGGTGACTGTAATGATTGGGTAAGGGGCAGTGGCCCTGGGTATTTACAAACCTGGTGACTGTGATGATTGGGTCAGGGGCAGTGGCCCTGGGTGTTTACAAACCTGGTGACTGTGATGATTGGGTATGGGGCAGTGGCCCTGGGTGTTTACAAACCTGGTGACTGTGATGATTGGGTAAGGGGCAGTGGCCCTGGGTGTTTACAAACCTGGTGACTGTGATGATTGGGTAAGGGGCAGTGGCCCTGGGTATTTACAAACCTGGTGACTGTGATGATTGGGTAAGGGGCAGTGGTCCTGGGTGTTTACAAACCTGGTGACTGTGATGATTGAGTCAGGGGCAGTGGCCCTGGGTGTTTACAAACCTG
This sequence comes from Scyliorhinus torazame, assembly GCF_047496885.1. NCBI lineage: Eukaryota > Metazoa > Chordata > Chondrichthyes > Carcharhiniformes > Scyliorhinidae > Scyliorhinus > Scyliorhinus torazame. The sequence continues at coordinate 3,720,015 of NC_092730.1, read as the reverse complement.
GTGACTGTGATGATTGGGTAAGGGGCAGTGGCCCTGGTATTTACAAACCTGGTGACTGTGATGATTGGGTCAGGGGCAGTGGCCCTGGGTGTTTACAAACCTGGTGACTGTGATGATTGGGTAAGGGGCAGTGGCCCTGGGTATTTACAAACCTGGTGACTGTGATGATTGGGTCAGGGACAGTGGCCCTGGGTGTTTACAAACCTGGTGACTGTGATGATTGGGTAATGTGCAGTGGCCCTGGGTATCTACAAACCTGGTGACTGTGATGATTGGGTAAGGGGCAGTGGCCCTGGGTATTTACAAACCTGGTGACTGTGATGATTGGGACAGTGGCCCTGGGTGTTTACAAACTTGGTGACTGTGATGATTGGGTAAGGGGCAGTGGCCCTGGGTATCTACAAACCTGGTGACTGTGATGATTGGGTAAGGGGCAGTGGCCCTGGGTATTTACAAACCTGGTGACTGTGATGATTGGGTAAGGGGCAGTGGCCCTGGGTATCTACAAACCTGGTGACTGTGATGATTGGGTAAGGGGCAGTGGCCCTGGGTATTTACAAACCTGGTGACTGTGATGATTGGGTAAGGGGCAGTGGCCCTGGGTATTTACAAACCTGGCGACTGTGATGATTGGGTAAGGGGCAGTGGCCCTGGGTGTTTACAAACCTGGTGACTGTGATGATTGAGTCAGGGGCAGTGGCCCTGGGTATTTACAAACCTGGTGACTGTGATGATTGGGTAAGGGGCAGTGGCCCTGGGTGTTTACAAACCTGGTGACTGTGATGATTGGGTAAGGGGCAGTGGCCCTGGGTATTTACAAACCTGGTGACTGTGATGATTGGGTAAGGGGCAGTGGCCCTGGGTATTTACAAACCTGGTGACTGTGATGATTGGGTAAGGGGCAGTGGCCCTGGGTATTTACAAACCTGGTGACTGTGATGATTGGGTCAGGGGCAGTGGCCCTGGGTGTTTACAAACCTGGTGACTGTGATGATTGGGTAAGGGGCAGTGGCCCTGGGTATTTACAAACCTGGTGACTGTGATGATTGGGTAAGGGGCAGTGGCCCTGGGTGTTTACAAACCTGGTGACTGTGATGATTGGGTAAGGGGCAGTGGCCCTGGGTATTTACAAACCTGGTGACTGTGATGATTGGGTAAGGGGCAGTGGCCCTGGGTGTTTACAAACCTGGTGACTGTGATGATTGGGTCAGGGGCAGTGGCCCTGGGTATTTACAAACCTGGTGACTGTGATGATTGGGTCAGGGGCAGTGGCCCTGGGTATTTACAAACCTGGTGACTGTGATGATTGGGTAAGGGGCAGTGGCCCTGGGTATTTACAAACCTGGTGACTGTGATGATTGGGTCAGGGGCAGTGGCCCTGGGTGTTTACAAACCTGGTGACTGTGATGATTGGGTAAGGGGTAGTGGCCCTGGGTGTTTACAAACCTGGTGACTGTGATGATTGGGTCAGGGGCAGTGGCCCTGGGTATTTACAAACCTGGTGACTGTGATGATTGGGTCAGGGGCAGTGGCCCTGGGTGTTTACAAACCTGGTGACTGTAATGATTGGGTAAGGGGCAGTGGCCCTGGGTGTTTACAAACCTGGTGACTGTGATGATTGGGTCAGGGGCAGTGGCCCTGGGTATTTACAAACCTGGTGACTGTGATGATTGGGTCAGGGGCAGTGGCCCTGGGTATTTACAAACCTGGTGACTGTGATGATTGGGACAGTGGCCCTGGGTGTTTACAAACCTGGTGACTGTGATGATTGGGTAAGGGGCAGTGGCCCTGGGTATCTACAAACCTGGTGACTGTGATGATTGGGTAAGGGGCAGTGGCCCTGGGTATTTACAAACCTGGTGACTGTGATGATTGGGTAAGGGGCAGTGGCCCTGGGTGTTTACAAACCTGGTGACTGTGATGATTGGGTAAGGGGCAGTGGCCCTGGGTATTTACAAACCTGGTGACTGTGATGATTGGGTAAGGGGCAGTGGCCCTGGGTATTTACAAACCTGGTGACTGTGATGATTGGGTCAGGGACAGTGGCCCTGGGTATTTACAAACCTGGTGACTGTGATGATTGAGTCAGGGACAGTGGCCCTGGGTGTTTACAAACCTGGTGACTGTAATGATTGGGTAAGGGGCAGTGGCCCTGGGTATTTACAAACCTGGTGACTGTGATGATTGGGTAAGGGGCAGTGGCCCTGGGTGTTTACAAACCTGGTGACTGTGATGATTGGGTAAGGGGCAGTGGCCCTGGGTATTTACAAACCTGGTGACTGTGATGATTGG